>NC_090937.1:144645156-144946333 GCF_040938575.1 Ambystoma mexicanum
ATTAACTGTGGCTCTCTTTACAGCATTGAAGTGCTCCTGTAACCGGACCTGAGAGTGCGCAGGCAGGAGGCCAGCACTCAAAACCAGAGCTAAGTGTCTTGTTGTTTTTCTTTCAAACTGCTCTGCATAGGCTTGCTGGGGGGTGCACTAATGCATGGATGAATGTGTAATTCAATTTGGTATGTTTTTTTTCCCCTAATCACCCGGAGTCCTATCCAATTCTAAACCCTGTACCCTCTACCTGGGTTCCTGCTTCCCGTACCTATCTAAACAATATTCCCTAACCCTCTTTCCCTGCTGGGGTTGCGGATGCCTGTGTAAGCCCCAAGCTTGCAGGCGCCGAAACCTTATAGGGGGTGGTTGGTTCGTGCCACTCCTGAGCCTGGACTCCAGAAGGCCATGACAATGATGTACAAGTTTGTTCGGATTGTGTAATTGTTCATGCAGGTAGTACATTTTCGTGCATTCCCTACTTTTATGTGTCATTCCTCCTCCCCTCTCCTGCCATTCATTCCAGTTATCCAGTGTGCCAACGCCTGTCCCGACTTCATATCCATGACCCTCCTTCCCCACCAGGGTCTCAGAGGCCTGTGTGAGTTTGACCTTGCAGGCACCCGGGCCACGGTGGGGGAGGTTGGTTCGTGCCACTCCTGCGCCTGTACATGGGACCTGTGACAGTACACATCCGTTTGTGGTGCATCATTCGATGTTATGTACCACACATAGTTCACATCCTGTTGTGACATTGTTTTACTGTGCTACCTTAGTTGTTACATCATTGTGGTAGTACTTGGCCTTTGTGAGGTATTGCTACTTCAAGTCATCTACTGGAGGCTGTTCTGGTTCGTTTTTCTGCCTTGGATTTTGTGATTTTGCAAATGAAGGTGGACTCTGAGGGTGCAGGCAACTTTTTACACACAAGGTGGGAGATGGTGACAAAGGGGAAGGGTGATCCTGTGGCCAGGTGAAATTGAGGGTTGAAGGCTCCATGACCCAGGTGCAGCAGTTGTTCAGTGGGTCATGGTCATTTGTGAGG
The DNA here is from genome assembly GCF_040938575.1 of Ambystoma mexicanum. Lineage (NCBI taxonomy): Eukaryota > Metazoa > Chordata > Amphibia > Caudata > Ambystomatidae > Ambystoma > Ambystoma mexicanum. Next base: position 144,646,193 of record NC_090937.1, read on the forward strand.
GAGGGGGGGTGTTTTGTTGTTGATAGTTGCCTTGCCCTGCAGTGTGATGGGAACCCTGACATTGTAATTGTGGTATCCAATGTACATGTTCTGTTCTGCTGATCAATGCATGTTCATGTGTTGTGTTTACCTTTCAGGTGTGAGGGGATAGTTGTGGTTTGACATGCTGGGGTGTACACATTGTGAATGTTCACATGTGATGTGTAGAGGACACTGATGGTCACTTGATTGCACATGCATATGTTGAGTGCATGTCCTTACTGACCCACACACTCGCACTATGATGCACTACATGTACAACCACCCTTGGATATCCACGTGTACACTCTGTTTGCCTTCTGGTGCCCACTGTGTCCCTGCAGCACATGTTCTGTGACCAATTATGGATCCTGCACATGCCTAATTTGCTTTTTGATGTGATTTGTCGCTTAGATGTGATGCTCAGGGTGTGCAATCCACACAATAGCTGTTCACTGTGCTGTGCACTGAGCAGTATGTTGCAGGAGTTGGACACAGCACACAAAAGCTGCAGTGTTGATTTTGCAATGCACAATGTGCATGTTGACAGGCAAACATTGTTATGTTACGTCTACAACTTTTGTAATGCATTTGGGAATTACTTATTTTGGGTGGGAGGTTGTTGGTCAGTCATTTAATCTGAATCCATGTCAGGCATCATTGTCTGATGCCAATGTACATTTTTGACATGGCAATGTGTACCTTATTGGTACTGTGTTGGTGTATGGCTATTGTTTGCCATGTCATGTTGTGGTTTGGGAGGGTTTGAGTGACATAACAGTGATGGTCATGGCCTGTTTTGCAGGTGTGTGTGATTCACACCTTGCATGTCAGGGTCAGCTGCTTCTCGAAGCAACGAGCTGGGGGTAGATCTCTCTCCTCGGCAGGGGCCTCCCTCTGGAACAGCCTTCCTGCCTCCCTGGAACTTGAGGAGAACCATCTCCGGTTCCGGAAGCACCACAAACCCTTCCTCTTTGCTTCTGCTTTCTCTCTCCCTTGCAAAATTCTTCACTGAAACTGCACTGGATCTGCAACTGGGCCACACTCACCGACCTCGGTCCATGGCCCAGCCACTCTCCACTTGCACTGCCTCCCTGGCAACCCCTGCACTGCAGGACTGTCTCTCTATCCCTACAGCCCCCCCTTCCCAGCACTTGTCTGCACTTACCTTTGCAGTTGCCACCAGCTGGCCTATTTATTTGCTTTGTATTCTACTTACCCTGTACTGCACTCCCCCCTCCCCTTCCCCTTGCACTTTTCCCTTCCCCCTACCCCTGCACTTGCGCAATCTAAATGACACCTGGCCTAGTAGTATCGTTGTCTGTCTTCCCTTGTTCCCCCCTCCCTGCCTCGTTGCACCTTGAAACACTTCTGTATAGGCACGTTACAAATGCCATATCATGTCATGTCATATGTCATATGTGTGCCTTTTGGTCACACAGGATAGCTTGTGTTTAAGTAGCTAGGGATGCAGACAATGTGGCACTTCCATGGCAACAATCTCAGGGTGGTAAGGTTGTGATTGACTGTCTCTTTGTCATCATCGATTGTCACCTGGTATGTGCCAGGCCTGTGTGCACTCCGCAGGGGTGGGAGTTTAGGTGAAAAATGTAGCCACAAGCTGGATCCGGGCTTCCTCGCCACATGCCCTGTCCCCTCCCATGGGCAGCGCCTGTGCCTGTGGTTGGGGATGTGGGGGCACCACCATGTCCACCGGTACGCCCTGCCGTGTTGCAACATTGTGCAGGACACATGCTGCCACAATGATCCTTCACACTACTGGGGGTGCATAGAGTAGGTGCCCGCCAGAGCGGTCAAGGGAGCGGAAACGTGACTTGAGCACTCCGAATGTGCGCTCCACTATGGCCCTGGTTGCAATATGGGCGGCGTTGTACCTTAACTGGGGTGGTGTGGTGGGGTTCCGGATTGGCGTCATCATGTGGTTGCTCAAAGGGTAGGCACTGTCCCCTGGGGAGGTGTAAATGGTTGTGATTATTGGGGTTTGTGTATTTGTGTGTGACATGCATGCATGTGCAAGGGCATTTGTACTCACCTAGGAGCCATGTGTCGCCATGCTGCCCAGCTTCCAGGGCCCAGCTCAGGCGGACATTCTGTATATGAAACTGTCATGGGTGGAGCCAGGGTAGTTTGCATAGACAGAGGTGATGATTCCCTTTGCATCGCATACCACCTGTACATTGATGGAATGCCAGTGCTTGCGGTTTCGGTAGATGTGCTCAGTGGCCCTAGGTGGACGTAGGGCCACCTGGGTGCAATCTATGGCACCGAGCACTTTGGGGAAGTGTGCCACCCTGTAAAAATCCAGGACAACGTCCTGCCTTTCTGCGGGGGTTCTGGGCATGGATATGTGCCTGCGGACTGAGGGGCGCGCTGTCATGATTGCCAGTACCTGGTGTAGGCAGCATGACTGCGTGGCCTGTGAGACCCCCCCACTATGGCAGTAGTCCGCTGAAATGACCCAGTGGCCAAGAAATGCAGGACATTGAGCACCTTCTCCAAGGGGCTCAATGCTTGGGAGCAAAGGGTGGGGGATGTAAGGTCATCTTCCCACTCCCTGACCAGGTCTAGGATGATATGGGGTGGAAACCTATACCTGCCGTAGACCTGGTCATCAGGCATCCCAAAAAGGCTTGTCCGTGGTGCGTAAAATGCGTGCCCTGGCTATTCTCCTCCTCCTGCGGTGTCCCACGATCAGTGCTGCGACAAATGGGGCATTCATCGTAGCTGTATATACGTGTTTGTTGTTTGCGCGCACTTTTATACTGTGCGCGGGGACGCTTCCGCCTGCCTTCCTGTGGCGGACGCGTTGACGCCTGTGTGCGTCTTTTGCCGCGTGCATGTGGGCATTCCGTGTAGTTCCCTGCAGTACTTCCCCAGTTACGCCTTGTTTTTCACGCGTTATTCCCCATTCTGCGTGTTCCGCCCACTGTTCCGCCCACTTTGGTTGTGTGCGCCACGCTATGTGTGCTTTTGCTGTGCGCATAGCGCACGCCGTGTGTGCCCGCGTGCGCCATGGCAGGATTTGGCGCACGGACAGTGGGAAACACGCACAGCGTTTTCCTTGAATCGCACGCTTGTGCGTGCACTGGGTTTCTCACGCTTGCGCCACCTTGCGCCTGCTTGCGCTGGGATTTTCGGCGCACGTTTGCTCCATGAATCGACCCCAAAATAATTAAATACGCACTGGAATCTGCTACCGCCTGTTCCAGCAATTCTGCATTTTGGTTCCACTGCCACATACATTTCGCCACCAAAGAAATGCCATCCTATTGTGTGTGGATACATGTGAAGTGCAAAGGATGCAACAAAATAGTCAAATGGACCTGTTTTCGCTTGTGCACCATGTGATAAACCAGTGTGATGTTTATTTTCAATGTTAGTTTCATGTAGAAACATTTGAAACTTAACACAGGTCTTTTTTCAATCCATGCTAGTTTCTCACAGTGACATGAGAAACTTTGTGTGGTTCTTTCCAAACCATACTAGTTTCATGCAGCAACACGGGGAACTTTGCGTATTTTGTTTTTTAATTCATGCCAGGTTCGCACATCGATACGGGAATATTTGTGTGGTTCTTTCTGAACCATGTTAGTTTCGTTCAGCGACACGAAAAACTTTGCACATTTGATTTTGATTTGCGCTAGGCTCAGAATTTCCAGTTGACTCCACAGGTGTGGTGGAAAAACAGAGCATGCAAAGTGGATCGAAATCAGACAGATTTCGTTTTACTCACTCCCACACTTCAACGTAACCATAACGTTACCATAACGTTATATGCATTTCAAACATAAAACATGTAATTGTATGAAATGTACAATCATTCAAAAGTACATTAAATGTAGATATGTAATATGTCAAAAGAATGTATACAATATTTGTGTAATACAAAATTGCTCCATAATAACAAAAATAAAATATAATATACACAAGCATAGTTCCTCCAAAAATTGCAATTACAATATGCAAAATATTTTAGAAAAATATTTTATTATCGATTTCCAAACGAATAATGCTGCCCTGCCTAACAGTGTATTGGAAGTTAGCTAATACACCCAGCAAAACTCTCATGGGGGTGAGGTATGAGGCCCTTTCTCTAAAAAGGCTCTTTCTGAAAATATCCACTCTAGAGTAACTTAAACAACTTCGTCATTTATGGCTCCAGAGATCTCATGCGGTGTCCCTTGAAATGGCCATTAACCAATTCAAGAAAGCCATGAGTGTAACACTTGAGTCCTTCAATCTGGATCAAAAGGTAGTTAACCTAGCCTCGAAATCCTCTGCAGAAATATTTTTTCCATACATCACAGAACAATGCCGGGATCCTGCCTACATCCAGAAATGTATTGCCAATGACTACATTTGGGACTATCTGTGACTTAAGTTCAATGCATGTAAAGCGTTTGAGACCAATGGGCGCTGGCTGAAAGTTGACAGTGAACACAGACGTTGCCGATTTTGTGGTGAACCAGTACTTGAATTTGTCTGACACCTCCTTTGTGATTGCCATGCAATGCAGACACTTTGACATAAAGCTATCCAAGTGTCGTGAAATGTTTCTTGTAAAACTGTGGAAAGATATGAATGAAATCATTGTTGACATCGAAACATGACACTGTTTAAAATAAAAAAGAACTTGATGAAATGAAATGCCCCACTTGCCTAAGATGTTTTGATGTATGTACTAAAAGTTATTAATTGAACTGTATAATACTAAACAAAATAATAACACTATATACATATGTATAGTCATAAGACTATGCCTAAAACATTCAAACATGTATTGTGTGCTAAAATAAATTTAGTACACAATGCCACCTATAAATACTAACAAAAGCAGCACAAATGTAATAAACATTAAAAACATACATGAATAAAACAGTTTAACCTTGTTATTAAAAACAAATATTCACACAACACATTACATACTTTCACTTTAAAGCATTTTAGAGCAAATACAAAATATTTCAAAACAAAAATAGGGTGAGTTAAGGTTACTATGATATTTGATTTTATAACATTATTTTGTATATGTGTTACTTAAGTTTATTATGTTTTTACCTTAACAATATTATTTCTGATGATTGTAGACATAATTTTTTGCTGGTTTAACCTTAACTCTTTTGTACATATGTAATATCATTTTGAAAAAAACCTGTTAAGTGCCTATGGACTAGGAACACTATGCATAAGCGCAAAGGTATACAATATTCATTAACAACAGTATTAGTGCCCCCCTACTGAGGAAGATCATGGTTCAGATATCCTGTTCTATGGAATTTCTTTCACTCCAAGCGTCTACAATCATGCTTTAGCTCACTGGATCTCCACAAAGCAGAAATACCCATGTACATACCAGCCTGGTCCCTCCCACAAGGGCTGTCCAGTATCAAAATTCTATTCAATTCTCCAATGAACAAGAGTACCACCAGCAACCCAAGACCCATGCATCTGTCCCGTCGGGTCTCCTCACTGAATTGAAACAGAACTTCTCTAAGGCACTCTGATCAAGTGCCCCATGTCTGAATTGCCCCAGGTGACTAAGGGTGAAACCCAAAGTGTTATATCATTAACAGGAACATGGGAGTCCATCTACTCAGAACAAACATGGTCAAATAACCTGCACTTTGGAATTTCTTCCATTCAAGAAAGTCAACAACCATGTTTCACTCCCTGATCCTTCACAGAGGAGAAATATCAATGTTCATATCAGTCTACTCTTCACGTCACTGAAGAGGCCCAAAAAGGACAAAACACATCTGGAGTTGCTGATGATACTCTTGCTGATAGGGCGAATCTCCTAGAATGTTGGTGCTGCATAACTATTGTGGTTGAAAATGAAAGAATAATATATCTCCGACAAGGAAACATCCTTTATTCACAAAACGTCAGTAATGGCATGTAACATATATTACTGTATAATTATCCTCACATAATTCTACTTTGTGTTGACCCCATCTCCGTCTTCCCCATTCATAATCTGTTCATTGCCCACACCTCCATCTTCCTCATCCCAGTACTCTAGTAGTAATCTTTTGCATTTCCCCCACCTCCCTAATCACAGTACGCCACAAGTAAGCTGTTACATTATCACCACTCCCTCTTCCTTATCACAATAACCCAAGAGTCTACACCTGCTATTCCTCATCTCAGTGCCCCACTAGTAATCCATTACATAAAACCTGTCTTTCTCCTCTGCCTAGTATCTCATTAGTAGCCTGTGGCATTATCCCCACCTCTCTCTTCCTTGTCCAAGTACACCAATAGTAATCTGTTCTCCACCTCGCACATGTACCCTCTTTTCCTTTTTATATGTTAAATAACATGTTGCACCAAAAAGAAAAAAATGTGTTCAGCAAAAAAGGTAGGATTTACCAGCACCAGTCACCTTACTGGTGCCCGTTAACCCTTACCGCCCACCTCGTAATGAGGCCCATTGATCCTTGATGCATACCACTCCCAATGACACTCCATTAACCATCTGAAAGTACACAATGTCCCTTGCAGCGAGTCGATGCCAATGCCAATGTCAATCCCATGTATGATTGTTAGGTAAGATTTTCATATTATTGATACAACTTCCTGAACTGTGTTAACCCCAGGACATTTTGCTTGGACTTGGTCATTACTTCACCTTGTTCCTATGTGAGTGGGAATAGTTTTTCCTTCTCACCTAATCTTTTACTCTTTTTATGGGTGACGTTTTTTGGTATCTTCAAAGTGTATGGTTGGGGTTATAGTTTCCTATTTCTTTTGGGGTTTGAAGTACTATTCCCATGGAAGCTATTCCATTCTCCTTCTGTTTTGCCATTTCTTGTATGCTAGCTGTTTCTGAGGTCTTCTCCTGCCATTCTAGGCAGGAACAACCTCGTGGATGTTTTGTCTTTGGCGGGAATCCATTAGGACCACCATCCAGGCTCCAGAGAATGCAGGCAACAAGGGAGGAGTCCAAAACTCTGCAGCCCTTTATCTTTCACCTCACAGTTACCAGTAATTTCAAAGTTCACTGCTGGTTTGCTTTCTTTCGAGTCTCATCAGCACGCGCACAAGCTTCAATTGTGAGACACTTTTGCGCCTTCAATCTTTCCTTGACACAAATCGTCCTTTCATGTCTTTCACTAACTCACCAGTTGTGTGCATTCCAGGCTTTGGCCTAGTCCCCCCAACTCTGTAGTTTACCCGGGGAGGGTCGCTGGTATCCTTGAAACACAATGCCAGTTTCTTCTTGTCTGGGATTTTACTTTCTCTGCGTATCCTTCATGGTTTCCCGGAAGCAACACATTCCTGCAGGGATGTTCACGGTTCCCGACCCTTCGCTCTGGTCCCTCGATCAGTCATCCTGCTCCAGTGGGCTTGCCTTCAACATGGAAGATCTGCTCCTTCTCGTGTATCACTTTGCTCAGAGTGTGTCTCTATGTTCTGCCTTTTATCCGTGTGGGGGGAGCTAATGGGTATTAGATGTATGTGATTAAGTGAAGTGCATGACTTTGCTTGACCTGCCTAATGGGACTTGTCCAATGAGATATGCACGTGTTAGCATCTTTACTATCAGTCATCCTCTTCCTTGGCCCAGTGTTTGTGTAGAAATGGGGGTAAATTGGAATGTTGGCTAATCTATAAAATAGGTTGGGGTATGGGCACGGGAAAGGGGGGATACCGCTTCTCACCATTGGCTGCCTCACCCCCACTCCCCAAACATACCCCACTCAGGTGATCTTCCCACAATGGTCCACACCCAGGGTCTGGATCCAAAGGTGATGTCCGTGCCCTGACCACCTGAGAGAGAGATCTTCAGGGACTAGCAAGTGAGACACTGTTTGGTTCCTCACATACCCTTCCCATATGCGATGTAGCCGCATCTGTTTTGCAGGGAAACCAGGAAAGGAAATAAATGTTCCCCTGTTCTTTACCTTTTTGGTGTTCCACAGTGAAACAGTAGTGTTCCAGGTCTAAGAGCCATTGCCTGACTCTAAGTCCTTTCGTTGACCTAGCCATACCAAAGATGCGTGGTCAGTGATGGGTGTGAATTTTCTCCCTAGAAGGTAGCATCTAAGATGGAGAATTTCCCATTTGATGGCAAGGGCTTCCAATTCCAACACAGAGTAGTTATTCTCTCAGGGGAAGAGTTTACGACCATTGAATAGGATGGGGTGTTCTAATCCATCATGTATTTTTGATAATGCTGCTCCGCGTGCCATTGAAGATTCTCCTGATCCAACCACACATGATTACAATGCCTGCCTTTTTGACTATTTCTTTCAAATATGTCTTGTTATTGGTGCCTGCTACCCATTCCTGCTTTACCACTTGTGGAAATAGGAACTCTGTAGTTACACATAATCTTTTTTAATTTGTATTATTGTTGTTATTAATTTTCCATTTTCAGCCAATATACATAACTTCCACATTGTATCATTACCTATACAACTTAGATTGCAAACATGTCCTGCCCACCCACCCTACTTCCCCCGATCCTCGTACTCTCACTCACTCCCCCCCGAAGATTCCATATTGTATTCTTCTGACATTATTAGGGTGGACAACCTCATTAATTTAGGTCTAGGAGTTTAAGGGCCTCATTACGAGAATGGAGGCAGCCATGCCCTTAACAAGGGCATGGCTGCCTCCATACTGGGTCCCAGTACTGGGTTCCTTCAATGAGGAATAACCAGGTAATTCCGACTTTGGAGGACCCGGTAATTCCTCCTTGAAGGAACTCATCCCCATTCCCATTTGAGCCCCTATAAGACTCATTGGGAATGGGGAGGGAGCTAATAACGGGTCTGTTAATAACGGCTTGTTATTAGCTCCTTGTTCCCCTCGCGGGACCCGCTAAGGACGCCAGGGAACCTCGTAATAGGGCGTCCCGTAATGAAGGGTGCCGGTCCCGTACTGGAACCCTTCATCACAGGAGCGCCTATGTTATAATGAGGCCCTAAGCCTCTGTGGACATTATGGCTGTACATAGTCGTCTTTTAAAAAGGTCAAGGTGTTGTGCAGTAGCACCTTTTGGGCATATCTATGCGCATAATGGGATTACCATAACAAACAGTCTTGGACCCAATTGACCAGACAGACTCAAAGAATATGGCAAAGTGCTACTTTATTATCAGTTCAATAAAGTAGGGCAATCCGGCAAACAATGAAATGCAGTCCACACACTCACACTGATAGTTTGGTTACACAAAGGGCCTCATTACGAGGTGGGCGTTAAGGGATTACCGGCACCGTTAAGGGCACCAGTGCCGGTAATCCCTTACCACCCTACTATGAGTTCCCTTTGCGGGTCCTCCCTTAACGCCTGCTTTTTCCAGGTGTTAAGGACGGGACCTGCAAAGGGACTCTGGAGCTAGTAACGGTGCCGCAATTTGCAGTACCGTTATTAGCGCCTTCCCCATTCCCATTGAGCCCTGAGGGGGCACAAATGGGAATGGGGAAAGGCCCCTGGTGAATGGAGAATTATCGGTGCCGCCAACCTTGGAATGGACCGGTAATTGCTCCATTCACCAGGGCAGAATCGGAAGGGTTTTGGCTAATAGCGCCATGTCTACCTCCAACCTCGTAATGAGGCCCATTGTCTCAATATTCCGAAGTACAAATTACAAACAGCAGGCAGATCCAGCTTCCTGGTTCTCGCTGCTAAATACTGGATTTCTCTGCCTCTAACCATTAGAGCTGAACCGTCCTTCTGGTCCTTCAGAGCTAACATTAAAGACTGCCTCTCTGCCAAGCAAGCCTAAATAATCATTAAGACATTTGCCACCATGCCTGCTATGTACCATCACACTCCAACATCTGATTTAATGTATTAATATATGCTGTATGCCCATGCTCTTAATTGTTTATGTATGTATGTCACCCAACCTGTAACCTCTGTTGACAAGATGACAAGCCTACTTTTTCCTTGTTCCTTTATCTCTGTATGTAGCTAGCGCCCAGTTACCTCAGGGTTAGGTGATAACTAAACTAAACTAAACTAAACTAAACTAAAGTCATTCCGCACTCTGTCATTATATGTAGGAGTTTTAGTGTTCCTCCAATTTTTGGCAATTAGAAACTACACAGAGGCCAAGACGATCACCACCAATTTCCTATCCACCCCTGAAAGTAGCAGTTGGTCAAGGGGACACATTTCCAGAATATAAAAGGCAGTAGTGTCTGGTACCGGGAATCCTAACACCATTGGCAGAGTATAACTTACTACATCCCAGAAGACACGAATCTTCAGACATGCCAATCAAATGGGTATCCAGATCTCTGCAACACTTGAAACACTTGTGTATAGGCTCGTTACAAATGCCATATCATATCATATATCATATCATATCATATCATATCATACTCTAACATTCATGGCATGCAGCCTTGTGGGTGTTTTCATGCCAATATAGCATCACTTTGTACCTGAACTCCCTGATTTGCACTGCTTTGGTTGTTTTGGGATGCTTCTCCAAAACTCCTCCCATTTCTACACCGCTATTACGTCCTCAGATATGGCTACCCATTTTGTGATGTACTGCATTTGGTGGTCTGGTGTGGTTTCTACTATTATTTTGTACAGGGTCGAAATTAGATGTTTGAAGCCTGAATGAGTGAGTCAAGATGTAGGTTTCCAACAGAGTGAAGTCCCTCATAGCGCACCCCTTAATTGCTGGGTTACAGACCTACTGCCTAAATTGATTGTATCTATGACAGTCGTTTTCCATTCATTGAAAGGCCTCTTTACCCTATACCCAGTTCCTAAGTTGATTGTATCTATGACAGTCCTTTTCCGTTAATTTAAAAAGGCCTCTTTACACTATGAAAATGAGTGCAATGTTGGCGGCTCAAAGAGATTGAGGACTCTTTTACATCCAGCTTTCTCTCACCCCCTAAATACCCTACTCTCAATTCTGGGATAACTTGCGCGTTCCCAAGAAGAACGGCGAGGGACAGGTTGATGCTTTGGCGATTCATAACTAAGTCATCCCAGATGCTTTACACTAGTCTAGTGCTTTGACTTAAATACATATTTTGCAGTCTATCCTCTTAGGGAAGCCATAAAACATCATTGGAGCCCCTGCCACTGCTCTGCTCATAGTGTTCCATATTTTCTTCGGAGTAAGGGAAAGCCATTCCCTAATAACTTGAATTTGAGCAGCCTCATAGTATGCCTTGAAATTTGGGGAGGCAATCCCGCTTTACTATTGGGTAGCATTGACATTGTACTTGATGTCTCTGGCTTCTTAACACTCCAGACAAAATTGCTCATCACTTTTGATAAATCTTTAAAAAAACAAAATGGGAAGTAGAATAGGGAGGAGCTGAAAGTAATACAGTAGCTTGGGGAGTACCGACATTTTAATTGTTGTTATCCGGCCTAGCCTGGAGATGTTTAAAGGACACCATCTAGAGAGATCCTTTTTAATTTTTTCATTTAGCTATGGGTAGGTGGCAGCTTAGAAGGAGTCCAGGGATTTAGTCAAGGTAATTCCCAGGTACCTGATCCCCTCCCTGGGCCAAGTAAAATGTAGACTCCCCTTCTCCTACCAAAGGGTGCGTCACAAGAGATTTAAATTAAGAATTTCTGATTCATCTATGTTGATTCTGAAGCTGACCATGAAACATTTCCAGTTCACTGAGGACGTCACTCAGCAAGGAAGGTGGGTCAGTGAGGGCTAATGAGCATGGGTTTGATGCATACTAAGGTGTACATACACTGATATAACTTCAGCTCATAGTCCATTGAGGTCTCCTAATCAAATATTCCAGTGCCAGCCCTACCACCACTCGTATCACCATTATATACATCAATATTCAACAATTACAACCCCACAAATACCCTTGCACTCTACAAAATGGCACCTCACCCCCAAACACAAACCTCAACCCCCACACACTGACACATTTTACCTTCATCCAACAGGGTGCCTTGAAAGAGCCTGATAGAAGAACATATGCCACACCACAAGGAAACGTTACAAAATGCCACTCCAAGTACATGATGGCCATTTGCTACCAGCCACCCACTGACTTCAGGAACTCAAATCTGCCTCAAACTTCACTCTCCACTCTCAAAATGTGTATCAGCCAAGCCCTGCCCTTACTCCAACACTTTCACCCTCACAGCCAAAACAAACCTGCACTTCCTAGTTGACACATACCCACCTCCAACTGCCTCTGCTCAGCACTGGGTCAACTAACTTCAGCCTCACATGGTTCAATACCCTCTGCAATCAAAACAGGGCAAATCTCCCCCTCTGTCCTATCTTGCCAGAATCATGAAACACTTAATTGTAAGCAAACACCTCACCACAAACCTTGACTTCCATCGGGCTCTTGACCAGCACAGTAAGGACACAACCAACTAGTTGACCTCCAACATCCCTGACAAAGGACATAGCCCTCCTTGTACACATTGACATTTGCAGCCTTTGACATCATCCACCACCATTCTAAACATACTATAACATGAGATAAAACTCATTCACTATTCCCGACTGGTATGCTTCACTGACAGGGCATACTTTACCTCCATGCTGCCTTATTGGTCTGGATTCTCCCATAGCAACCCACAACACCAACTTTCACCCATACACAGACAAATATACTTTCAAATCCCCCTCACCTCATGGATGGCCACCCACTTATCAAGCACACCCTTCCAAAACAGGATACCTCCTGATTTGAACACCTGACCCAAATAACTCCCCATTGTCACATCCCTTTCCACACCTGACAAGTTCCTAGGCTTCATTGAACTTCCCCATTGCCCCTTACCCAACCTACCCTATTGATAAGTCAATCACGCCAGGATACACGGAAGTCAACGTGATATGTTTATTAAGTAAATTACAGGCAAAAGACCTCCAGCAGTGTAAACATAGCATCACACGAACTGTAGAGGAACAAACTGACAAACATAGAACTCTCATAAAAGTAAACACCTACATCACACAGATGTAGAAGGCTGATGTCATCTGATGACATAGATGCTCTCCAGCATTATTAGACTTCTAGAGAAACATTAAAGCTAACACCATAACTCATCTCCCTCCTTTATTTTTGCCACACCACTATCAACCTCTTCTCACCACAGCAACACGTTTCATGTTCCACACCTGTCCTACCACCACACGAATCGCACCACGCAACACAACCACAACCCTCACAGGATCTGGATATAATGCTTCTCCTTTCTTCTTAATCATTCCTTTTTATATCCTCACCTTATCTCCACACTCGATCCTCAATACCTTCTTGCCTCTCCTAACATTTTCATGTGTCACTCATTCCTCTTTCTTCCTCTTCAACTCTCTCCTCACTCCATTCACCACATAGTCGCTCTCTCTACTCCTTCCCAACCGTGGAGGACTAACTGCGGTGTTAGGTTTGAAACCCCTCATCAATTCAAACAGGGTTATCCCTGTGGTCGAGTGCAGCACCATGCGCAATCCAAATATTTTGTCTTGAATGGCAACCTTCCTGTCACAACTAGTTTCAGTCGCCATCCGAATACTCTCCATGATGCATCTGTTCATCCTTTCCACACATCCATTTGTTTCAGGATGGTACAAAGCTGTCCACTTTTGTTTGATCCCCCATTCCTTAACATATTTGCCAAAACACCCACCAGTAAACTGGGGACCATTGCCTGTCAGAATGCTTTCTGGAATACCCTCCCTCGCAAATATTTGTTGCAACTCCTTCACCGTAACCTCACCAGGAATCTCCCTCACAATGCTAAACTCACACCAGCGGGAGAATAAATCAACAATCACAATCACATATTTTCCTCTTCCATACCCTAGATCAACTGGACCCAGAATATCCATCGCCAAATCTCTCCATACCGCTCCCGGTACGTCGACTTCTACCAAGGGTTGTTGTCTTGCTACTTCTCCCTTCCCTATTTTGTTGCACATAGAACACTCGAGTAACCTCCTCTCTATATCTCTATCAAACCAGGCCACCAATAGTCGTTTCGTAAAATACTCTTTGTCTTGGTGATGCCTATATGTCCCGCATGAGCTATATCAATCACTCTATTTTGTAACATTCTGGGTACAACCGCACGCTCCCATCTGAATAGGATGCCATCCATCACACTTAACTCATTCCTGACCTCCCAGAATGGTACCACACCCTGCTCGATATCAGCCTTCCTGGGCCATATCCCCGATTCCACATACGCTTTAACCAAACTTAAGCAGTTATCTTTACCAGCTTCCTCTAGCCATTCTTCCTTTGATACTATCCCATCGGTATTAACAAATACCATTTCCATTTCCATATTCTCAACTCCTATAGCTGTATTCCTGATAAATTCTGGTTTCACCATCACCGTCTTGTGGCCAATGCTGGATTTGACTTTTATGGACTTGATTCATTCACGGTGCGTCACCCTTTCTCAACTCTCATGCTGGACTTCCTTTGCATCTTGTACTCATGGTGGCCCTGATTCATGCTGTTCCCATCTTTATCTTGTATCCTGGCTTGCAACATTATGTGTTACTACTGACTTCTGCAATTGTATTCACTCTCCCCTTCTTGCTTCTCCACTCTTTTGACTGCTAACTCTGTTCTCTGCTCATTTCCCTTCTCCCTTTTCCTATGTCCTCCCCTTACTTTCTTCTATGCACTTACTCTATCAGAATTGTCCCTGGACCTAGTATGATAGCAACCTCGTCTGTCTCCTCCCCTTCCCATTACTGTTTTTTTCCTCCCCACTCCCCTCCAGCACTATCTGAAATGTTGTCAGGCCTAGTATGATAGTCGCTTGTTTTGTTCCTCCCCTACCTTTCTGAACCCCTCTCCCTCACCTCTTGTTTTTCTCTGGCTCTACCAGGAATGTTGTCAGGCCTAGTACGGTAGTCACCTGTCTGTTTCCATTTCCTTCCCACTCTCCCCCTCCCTTCCTTATCTATATGGTGGCTCTTGCACTATCTGAAATGTCATCATTCCGAGTACGAAAGTTAATTTCACATCCTTACTGTTCATGGCCTGTAAGAATGTCATTGTATGTTTCCTTGTTCCCTCCCTTGCTTGAAGTGCTTTGAAACACATTGTGTATAGGCGCTATATAAATAAACTATCATATCATATCATATTGTCACTTTTTCTCAATCTGGACAATCTATCCGCTTGTACATTCTCCTTGTCCCGAATCCCCTTGACAATGAAACTATTGACTGCATGTGGGTAATCCATCCAGCGACCCTTCTGGACACTTTATCCAAACCTTTATTTTCCAGGATTTCTTTCAAGGGTTTATGATTTGTACGCAGAACAAAACATGTCCCCCAAACAACATTTCTAAATCTCTCCATGGCCCAATAACATGCCAATGCCTCCTTCTCCAGCATGGAGTAACGAAATTCAGCACCTCTCAAACCTTGAGAAGCATGAACTATGATAAACTCCTCACCTTTATCATCCACTTGCGATAATCTATCCACTCAAAGTTGTATCATATTGGCAAGAGCCTTGATACTTTCCAAACTCGACTATCGCAATTCCCTATATCTAGGCACTAGCAAGCAAAACATCCACAAACTTCCAATTTAACAAAACAACACCCCGAGGGCAGCCCTCACCATACCACGTACTGCCCACATCTCCCAAGCAAGACAGACTGCCAACTGGCTCCCAATAAAATCTTCAGGGCCCTGATGATCACTCACAAATGCTTAAACAACTCTGCTCCAAAATACCTTGTCGACAAATTCTGCACCAGGACATCCTCCAGACCCACCAGAACCAACTACGTGCATTGCCTTAACATCCCCAAATATTGACTCCAGAAATCAGGCAGCACCAATTTCCCAGTTTTAGCAGCAAAACATGGAACTCTATGCCCCCATCACTGAGAGAAGAACACTCCTTCCTTGCCTTCCGCTCAAAGTCAAAGTTTGGCTTTTCTCCTCAATCCCTCTCTCATAACCTTATACCCATTTCTTCAAACAACAACTTATATATACCTGTAGATAGTTCAAATCCCCATTTTATTATGTGAATGACTTCAACATTGTATCTAATGTATCTAAATTCTGTATGTAACCAGCATCACCACACACTCCTGTATATTATGTATTTGTAAACGTCTGCATTTTCTGTAACTGTACATGTATGCAACCTTCACACAAGACTAAGCACCTATCTACCCCTGGTTTCAGCGCACTATATAAGCAAAATAAAACAAGCAAACAAACAATACCCATTTTTTATGCATCCACTGTGACTTTGCTTTGGCGCCTGATATCAAAATACCCTAGGAGTTGTGCCAAGTCAATTTCCTTCTTTAATCTCACAAACTCCTCTTCACATTTAGCAGACCACACAAAGTCACTTCCCTTCTTTAATAGTTTTCTCAGTTCAAGCACCTTACTGGGGTAATTGCACACACATTTTTAATAAAGCTCTGTCATTCCTAGGAATGACCTTAACTGCACTTTGTCTTCTGGGCTTTTAATGTCTCTAATAGCACTCACCAAACTCTCTTTCGGTTTTACTCCACTGACTGACTTCTCAAGACCTAGATACTCAACTTTATCTACACCAAAATTACACTTTTCCTCCCTTAACACAATGCCATACTTCTCAAACACTTCTAACACACTATCTAGAATGTTATTGTGTTCCTCTTCAGTCTCCCCACATACCAGCACATCACCCTGAAAACAATATACACCTCTTATCCCACCAACTAACTTGTCCATGACCTTTTGGAAAACCGCAGAAGCGGACACTAGACCAAACGGCATGCGTTTAAAATGAAATACCCCTTTATAAGTGACAAATACCGTCAACTTGCGAATCCCTCCTCTAGTTCCAGCTGATGATACGCGGATGCTATGTCCAGCTTAGAAAACACTTTCCCTTGGCCTATTCTGGATAACATCTCTGACATATTTGGAAGGTGATGGTGATCGACCATCACACATTTGTTAAATTGGCGTAAATCCACACACAAACAAAGCTCTCCCGAACTCTTCTTGAACACTACTAATGGAGAAGTCCAGTCCACCCCTCCTGCTCTCTCAATAATGTCCCATTTCCACAGTTTGGTCAGCTCCTCCTTGACCCCTTCCCTAACAGCCAATGGTACAGTCCTTAATTTAGCTACTACAGGCACGCTTTCCTTCCTTAAAACAATTTGATGCTGTACACCCTTAATCTTGACAATGCCCTTTTTAAATACCATGGGGTGTCTACTCATGACTGTTACACCAACCTGCAACACCTGCTAAGGTTTGTAAGGATCCAACCTAATTTTTAGCTTCCTCTGTTCCCTCCACCCCAACAATGTGAGGCCTCTTTTAATTACATACATCTTTTCTTCACATTTCTGGCCCTTGAATTCAAACTGACCCATGGCGTATCCAACAAATCATTAGCATCCTGATTGTCTCCCCCAGGTCTGATTTCTGGCTTTAACAGTCTCTGCACATCACCTCTCACATCCTTTTCAAACACTTCTCTTGACATTAGGGTAATTTTTTATTCCGAATCAGCCATCATCCAGACATCCAATCCATTCACCTTAACACTCGTGTAGGGATGTTCACAATCATCATCCTCATCATTCTCACCACCCACAACGTTTATTGTATTAGCAGTGACTTCCTCCACGGGGAAATCATTTTCCTCATCTGACGATTTTCGTCCATCCTCCTCAGTGACATATAAAACCTTCTTCTGACTGTACTGATCATTTTTGCAACGGTTCGCAAAGTGTCCTCTCCTCTTGCATGTTGAGCAAATTGCTCTTCTGCCTGGACAACTAATTAAGCAGCAAAATGTGAGTTACTGGCGCAACGATAGTATAGCTGTTTCTCTTTTTCTCCTCTGTCCCCCTTCTGCTTGTAATTTTTTGTTTCATTTCCTCCCCTATGCACTTGTTTCTACTTGTCCTTAGTCTTTTTCTTGCTTTTGGATTCATTACACTCAATACTTCTGCCTTGGTGTCGTTGGTGTCTTTCTTTGCCAACTTCACAATGCAGGCTAATGAGTGTTCCACTCTGCGGGCAATACCGAACACCTCATCCAAAGTAGGTTCGTTCTTGAGCCATAACTCCTCACGTATCTGGTCAGAAATGCAATGCGACATAAATTGATCTCGTAAATGTTCATCATACGATCCTTGCAACTTGCAGGATGACACCAATTGGCAGAGAGCAGTAACATACTCTTTTACCGACTCTCCTGGTTCCTGCATTCTTATGCAAAAATTATATCTCTCCAGTATAGTACTAGTCTTCGGGTTAAAGTGCAAGTCCATCTTAGAAAAAGCACAAACAAACATAGAACTCTCAGAAAAGTAAAAACCTACATCACACAGATGTAGAACGCTGATGTCATCTGATGACATAGATGCACTCCAGCATTATTAGAGAAACATTAAAGCTAACACCATAACACCTATACCCTCACCTCATTCAGCCAGAGCACCCACATACCATGATCCTTCATGCTGTAGTTGTAGCTTTATCATCCTCTATGCTGTAGTTGTAGCTTCTTCACGTCCTTACTCTAGGACTGGACACACTTATCATAAGTCTAAAATGGCCAGCAAGCTGTCTAAATAAGTCTGTAAATAGTATGTGAGACTTGCAAGCTTTCTTACAATATTCCTTTTTCATGCACCTAGCTTTCCAGATTTTAATCTGTGATGGGGAGGTTAGGATAGGTTGTGGTTCAATCAAGTTTGATAAAGCCGAGCATGTGCGAAGGAATAGACCATGCATCAGTTGAAGGTTTAGTTCTTATGGGCTTAACATTAAGAATGCTCAAAATTTAGTGTGGGGACTGAGGTGAGTAGTGTATTTTTGCTATTTATTCTGGCACAAGCACCCAGTCTGCTCGTAGACCCATTTCGTATCCTGATTGAACTTAATGTGCAGAAGCTTACCAAATCTCAACCCACCAGCATTGGATCCATGGATTTAAATGTGAAGTGACTAGGAGTACATGGTGTGGGGGACTGACCCATCAAAGTGCCACTTTGCAGACTTGTGCCACTTTGTGGTCATTCAGGTATTATTCAGCCATCTCATATTTAGCCCATTTGAAGTTGGTAAGCCATATCTCCTAATTAGCCTAATTGTACAAGGTGACCTCACTTTGCTTTTAGCTCATTTGTGTAAGTCAACCATATCCTGCATTTAGCCCATTTGTGTTAGTCAGCCACATCTCGCATTAAGCACCATTTGTGTGAATCAGCTATATCTTGTATTCAGCCTAATTGTATAAGATAGCCTTGCCAAGCTTTTAGTCTATTTGTGTTAGACAGCCATATCCCGCATTTATCCCATTTATATTAGTCAACCATATCTCATATTTAGCGTACTTGTACAAGGCAGCCCCACCTTGCTTTTAGGCCATTTGTGTTAGTCATATCCCATATTTAGCTCATCTGTGTTAGTCAGCCATATCTTGCATTAGCCCATTTGTATAAGTCAGCCATATGCTGTATTTAGCCCATTAGTGTCAGTCAGACACATCTCACATTTCGTATGGTCCACAGATGGTACTCAGGATCTAGGCATTATTCTTTGCACAACAAATCCATTTTCTCCTCCAAGACATTGCACCTACTTAGCTTAGAGGAAGGCACAGGCTCATCCTACACACCCTACATTCACATAACTCAAACACTATTGCACAACACCTCTGCCATTAGAATGAAGTTACCTTCAATGATATACTCAAATGGTAGCTTCTCACATAATTCTGTGTCTCCTTACCACAATCCACCCAATTAGTGCATAGTATATAAAATACACAAGGACTGTGACATAAATGTGGTCGAGCTGATCAGATAACCTTGGCCTATTTACACCAGATTATGCCTCAACACCTCTGACATCAGCATGCAGCACAAGCCTAGGGCAACAAAAGCTCCAGCTGGAGTTTGTCCTCCTCTGTGAGTTGTGTAAGGTGGATGGCGTTTAAATACTTCTGTTGTAATTCATCATTAAGGGATTCTGATGTGTAAAGCAATGTGTCATAGGAGACAAGTGTATCCTGAATACCTTCTGTTTGAGTGATCCTTTTACCAGTCCCATCCACCACCTGCTTTATCGCCCTGGAGGCCTGCTGTTCCTGCAGGGGTCTAGCTAACATTTTTCCTGGTTTGTTCCACTTGATGTAGTACAGCCAGCCGTCTAGCTCCCAGGAGGGCTTTTTTGGCCTTTTAGGTCCACAGGAGCTCTCTTTGACCCTGTGCCCTACAATATGCTTTGAGGTTAGCCCTGGTTGGGTGTTCCGTCACTTCATTCTCTTTGTTTTTAAGCTCTTGGGCAATGTCACACTCCAGCCTCCATAATTGTTTAACCCTGCTTGCTTTTATTGGGATCAACTTCCCTCACATCACTGATTCAAAGGCATTCCATGTGATGCTCTCTGAGGTCAGAGTCAGTGGATTGTTCTCAAATTAAGCTATAATTTCCTCTTCTATGTCCTGTTTCAACACCTGGTCCTGTAGACGCTCCCCCGGAAAACTCTGGTTCCAGAGCCTACTCCTTCTAACTGGGAGATCCAGTGTAGTTCGGACTGGTCCATGGTCTGATACTCTTATGCTCCCTATTTCTGATGTTGTGACTTTACCCATTAGTTTCAAGGACCATCAGATGTAATGAAATGATGGACCATGAAGAGATCAGTGTATTCCCTCCCTTGCCCATGGATATTTCTCCATGAGTCCCTAAATCCTGGCTTGTTCATGGCCCTATTAGGTGTTTCGCTGCACCGGTGCTCCCTTGTCTGGGTCTGCTTCTATCCAAGTCTACTTGCCAGGCCAGATTGAAACCCCTGTCAAAATGACCTCCACTTCTGCAAACTCTTCCAATGCATCTAGTACTTTTGTCACAAATCGATGGTGACCCGTGTTAGGTGCATATAGATTGGCAATAGTGATGTTTAATTTACCCAGTGGGCTGCAGATAAATAGGAAGCTTCCTCCAATAGCCTTCTGTTTTTTAACAGTTTAAATTCAATTGAATCCTTAATGTCAATCAAGGCCCCACCTGTTTTGTTGGTGCTGTTGGCCTGGAAAGCGAACGAGTAGTGTTTAATGTTCACTCTTTGTCTATCCCTCATTCTTTTGGGTGTCTCTTGGAAGGTTACTAAATCAGGGCTGTGGTGCCTCGGCTGATGTTCTACTTTTTCTGTTTGACTGGTGAGTTAAGGCCCCTAATATTTTTCGAGAGGATTACTAGCTTGAACCACATAATGGTGGCCCATTCCAGATGTCAGGCTTTTTTTTCTCAGAACCTTTCCGCACCGCTATGTGGCAGGATCTTTCTATATCACTATGTGTATACCATCTCAGTGTGTCCCTAACCCCTTAGAATCCTTTGTTCCCCTGTCTCACTTCCAATCCAATCCTCCTGGCAATAGGCTCACCACCATCAGATAGCAGCAAACATAGAGTGTAAGTAGACACATTAATATCTGACAGCATCCAGAGTTCCTGTTTGCCTACGCCCAAGTTGAAAGAGAGCACCACACATCCAGGGCCACTGGCCTAGGTCCACAGAAGTAACCTACAGCACTGCTGGAGCCATTGGCCTCCTCAAAACATGGAGAAGATGTGCAAATCTGGGGACCCAAGATGCTCCCCCTCATTAAACAAAGAAGATCTTATGCAATGTCTCAACTCCTTCCAACACAAATTCATGGCAACTTTCCAGGAGCAATTTGGTTCACTTAAGGAGGAACAATTTATGAGAGAAATCAAAGTGGTCCTGATCAAGATTGGGCAACAAAACAGACATAAACAAAAGAAAGGGCCATTCAGGACCTAGCAGATGACGCTCAATTCAGTGCTTCAGTGTTCCCAATCCCATGGAGTCCTATAGGACTCCATGGGAATGGGAACTTACTGTTCCGTCACCGACCATAATGCCCGTTACTACCGGGATATCGGGTGGAGGAAACGGTAAGCCAAGTTTGCCACTTGGCCGCCACCAGCAACCTCGTAGGTCTGGCCCACAGCCCACTGGTCAATCAGGTCCTCTTAGGCAGCAACTCCCTAGCACACCTGGCTGTTCTATGTGTAGCTGATGTCCCACAGACCCCAGCCAATGATATTCCCTTTTACTCGGCTCCACCGCAGGTCTTGTGGTCTCTCTCCCAGGCCCAGGGTATGCTCCTGGTGTGTTTGCTGCTTCTCACATGGTTTGCACCTCGCTGCACTTGTACCCCGCCTTCAATCGATGGGTCCTCCCACTGGCTCTGCGGTTTCTCCCGGGGTCCCCCTCCAGGTGCCCATGACCCCCTCTCCCCTCACCCCTCTCCCCAAGCTCTTCTCACTGATGCTAGGAGAGCCCTCCAAAGGGCCGGGAGGGCAACCCTACCTTCAGTGGTAGCCACCCGGAGCTTGCACCTTTCACCATCTCAGAGGGCCCACTTGTCTTCAGCTGGGCTGGAAATTCCTGCTACAGCTTTCGTTTCCCTGTTATGTGGAGCAGTACTGGTCTGCAGCATCTGCTCCCTCTGGCGCGTGTGTTGTGGCCGGTGTGCCAATCTCAGACCAGCTCCTCCACTCTCTCTTGGTGCTTCAGTCCTACTTTTCTTGGGCATGGCCGTGGTCCACCTTGGAGTTGGGGCCTTTTGCCACTGGGGATCACTGCTGCAAAACCTGTCACACTCACTTTTAAGACGCTTTCCTTACCGTACCCCCAATGCTCCCCCGGCGCCCCTGGAGCGCTCCACCCAGGGCCTGATGAACTCTCCTCATCAGCGGGAACCACTTTACTCTGATTTGGCATCAGACTTCCTCTCAGCTGGAGCCATTCACCGCCTCACATCCATGGCAGCCTTGGACAGGGGTCCCTATTGCAGATACTCCACTTCTGGGCAATGAGTCTGGACAGTGGCACTCACTGCACTCTGCTTGCCATTTACACAGTGATCCCGCAGTACTTAGGGTCCGCACTGCATTCATGACCCATGTGGCCAGAACTGCCTGCCTGTGGGCGGCCACCATCTTGGGTCCTGTTGCCCGGCTTGGTGTCTCTTCCTCTTGAACTGTAAGTCTGTTCGGTAGGGGTGGCACAAGATAAGTGGGGAGCGGTGAAGTCTTCAGTGTTGCTGGTCTGCTCATGCAGCAGTCTAACTTACATCCATTTCAAGATAGGCACCATTTTGTTCCCGCAAATCATTATATTTAATCCCCAGAACCCAACCTAACATGACTGTTAATCCATAGAGAAACAAGTCTCGATGGAGTGGTATGCCTCACCAGGCACTGTGGCCGCAGAGTACTTGTATTACTGCAACAGCCCTGGCATGGTGTGTGCCTGGGGTAGAACTCATGATACCCTCCTCTGAGAATGAAATGCTTGTGAAATCCCTATCCAAGATATTAATGGGGTGTCCTGTGAATACAATAAAGGGGCTGATCATATGTGTGTGTTTATGGTGATTGGTAAGTCTTCAGAAAAACGTACCGATTTGACAGCCTCAGAAAACCTTTGTCTGTCCATTATTTTGTCTGAAAAGGGGGAGTTCCCTACTTAACACAGGATTTGGTGTCTCTCATGTCATCAATAGTGTGTGATGTGCATTTGTATCTCAGGCAACAATTTTGCTTTGTTCCCAACCACCTTATTTGAATCTGCCTCTACTTCCAAGGAGAGCCCCTTGCATTACATGTGATAAAAAAACAACAATGTTTTGTCCCACGCCTCCACTGTCTCTAACTGCCACAACTCCTTAATCTGCAGTATGTGAAGGGTAGGGTTCTCACCTGCTCTCATTGTGCGGGCCATGATAGAATTCATATCGGGTCTGTCAGGGTACATGTTGCTCAAAACATTCCATGTCTGACCTTGACAGTTATTTAACGGGGCCCCATCCTAGCTGTTACGGTTCAGTGGTACCCCCTTTCACCCAGCATTACTCCAGATCTTGTTTACCTGCTCCCCTAGCAGAGAGGTGAACAAATTATGTAAATCGCCATGGCTAGGGTGATACCTTGTGTATGCTTCTCAAGGGTGTAAATCCACTTTTCAGCTCCTACAATAAGAGGGGATGTGGGGGGCAAGGTGTGCATTAAGTTAACCCTATCTATGTGGTTCCAAGGCCCATAATAAGGTCTCCCTGGTCCCTTCTGTAACAACTGAAACTGGGTTCCCCACTGCTTAAGCTTGGAGGCCCTCACTCACTTCTTACTTATGGCTGGAGACTTTCAGCCGGGCCACGATTGAAGTTGGCGTCTCCAGGGTGTTACCTCCTGCAAGACCGCTGACTGCCACTAATCGCAGTCCTCCTCCTTGCTTCCCCCTGCACTTAATGAATCCCCATCTAATTTACCCCTGTCCTAGACAATGAATTCCGATTCCTCGCTTGCCCCATGGCGTCGTATCACTGGGAGTGGTCTGAGTTGCCCAGATCTGAGCCTCATTGTCAACTGTACCATCAATCTTAAAGAGGATCCATCCCACTCTCCACTCATCAATACCGATGGACGTGCTTTGCCCCTTCCCATTCCCCTGCTCTCTGTTCTGGCTCTGCAAAGCCTGTGTCAGCTTCTGCTCTACTTTTATAATGCCACCTCCACCTGCTTGTGAGCCCTGTCCTCAATTGCTAAAATCGCTGGATTTTTGGTGATGACCCCAGGATTTCCTGATGTCCCTTTCCCATCTTCCTTTGGAAGAGAAGAGAACTGGGGGTTGCTGTATCCTATAGCAATCTGTAAAGGATAAGAACCATGTGGGGGTGGTGGGGCATTAGATCTTTTGCTCACATGGGTGGACCCCTCCCTACCATTATCAAATGTAGCCTCTTCCTCCATAAACTTTTTCCATAGATCAAGTATGCTCTGCCTATATTCCATCTGCTTCCCCTTATAGGTTGAAAATAATATCAGGCTTGATTTCTTCGAGCTATGGTTTAAATAATGTGCCCACAGTTCCCTGAACCAACTCAGTGTGATATTTCAAAATATTTTCTTTATATTGCATAGGCGCTTTACACATATGCTGCAGTGGCTTATCCCTACTGTCACAATGCTTGAACCGAGCTCAAAAGAATGCCTGCTGACATTGGCCTAGTGGCCGCTCCCTTAACAAAAACTATTGTCTCAACTCACAATCCTAATAGCAGATCTGCTTGTTCATACAACTACTAACAACCTATAACATAAAATACTGTCATAAACACAGTTGTTAAAACATATCTGACTCCAAACACCTTCCTCTACACAGCTACTAACAATACTTACCAACACACACCTCTTACATATCCAAATGCTATGCATACTTTACCAGAAACAGCATATTTACACAATGGTCAACAATACCTAAAATAAAACATGTTTATTTACACAATGTTGTAGATCCTTCGTCTGTTCCCTTACCTCGAAACAAGGGCATTCAAATCTCTTCACGTTCCCTTCTCTGGGAGAAAGGGAAATCCCACACAAAGGTGTCTTTCTCCACTGAGGAGGAGCTTCACCACAATAATTTGTTACTGCACAATGCAGTCTTCCCCACAAAAGGCGAGATCCTGCACACAAATATGTTGCTACACAACATCATTATACAGCATTGCCTTTCCTCATTAAGAGAAGTTTACCCAAAATACTTCATCAATTCATAAGCAATAGCAATTCACAAGCAATAGCAAAATGTCAAGATCACGATATGTTACATTACTTTGTCTTGCGTTTAGGACGTTGCATTCCCACATTAACACAAGTTATATGGTGCAATCCTTATTAATGTAGTCCATAGGTGAAAGTAAGTTACCCATTCCATATCTCCTTGATCAAAAAACCTATCACACAATCCTTAATTTCCCCTTACGGGCAGGCACATTACAAGGAGAACTGAACATGACTTTCACCCTTCCATCTTAAAATATGCAACTCTGCCCCAGCTAATATATTAAACTTCAGACCCATCTCTAATCTCCCATTCGTATGCAAAATCTTATAACAATTGTATAGTCAACAAATGCAGAACTGTACCCAAAAATACCTTTTCCATGAAAAACAATCATACTTACTTACAGAAGCACAGGGACATCTATAACAGGCATTAGAGATTCACTGCTAAGAGCTGCTGACATAAACGAGTTGTGCATTCGGATTATCCAGAGCCTCTCAGCAGCATGTGACACAGTGCACAATATATATCTCCCAAATTACCTTCTTCTTAGTAACTGCCTAGAAGTAAAAGCCCTTAAATAAAAGGAATTCTTAATGTAAGCCTGCTTTACTGAAGTAAGTTTAAGGCCATAATTACGAAGTTGCTGGTGGCGGCCAAGTGGCAAACTTGGCTTACTGTTTCCTCCACCCGATATCCCGGTAGCAACGGGGCATTATTGTTGGTGACGGAACAGTAAGTTCGCATTCCCATGGAGTCCTATAGGACTCCATGGGATTGGGAACACTGAAGCACTGGGAATGGGAACACTGAAGCACTGGCACTGTTGTTAACAGTGCCAGTGCTTCAGTGATGGATTTGCTGGTAGGGGGCTGAACTACTGGCAGGTAGGTCCTGCCGATAGTTCACAGCCCCTACCGGCAAACACAGAGTGAGCCTGTCCGGAAAAGTGCTGGTAATGTTGTTACTGGCACCTTATTTCCAGACTGGATCACTTTTAATCAGGCCCTAAGTCTATTTCGAGCAACCAATCATGCATTGCTCTTTGAGTTTCCTCAGGGATCAACCATATCTAGCAAATGTTTCAACGCCTACATCTGCCATTTGAAAGACATGTTCTCACATTTCATTACATGATTCCAACTCTCTAATAATGACCTACATTATGAGGTTGCCGGCAGGCCGCCAGTAGTATGGCGGCCTATCACCAACCTTGGCTTACCATTTCTGCCACCCGATATCCCTGTAATATCGGAATATTATGGGCGGCAACAGAACAGTAAGAACACTGAACCACCAGCACCGTTAGTAATGGTGCTGGTGCTTCCAAGATTTTTCTGATAGTAGGAGCCTGAACTACCTACCAGCAGACTCAGAGAGAGCCAGTTGGGAAAAGGTGCTGGTAACGTTATTACCAGCACCTTATTTCTGGACCGAATCCAAATAAGGGTCAATGGGCCTCATTATAAGTTTGCTGATCTGGGAACTATGGTTCCTATAAGCTTGCCGTTACCATAGTTACCGGACCGGCAAACTATGAGTTATGCTCGCAGGTGCCTTTCTGGCCACCAGGTCTCACATGGCGGGCAGAGCGGCACCCCCGAGCAAAGGATGTCGGAGGTACCGGCACCGTTCATAACAGTGCCGGTGCTTCCGGCGTCCCCATTCCCATTTGAGCCCTATAGGGCCATAATTACGAAGTTGCTGGTGGCGGCCAAGTGGCAAACTTGGCTTACCCATTCCCATTTGAGCCCTTGGGAAGAACTTTTCCAAGGCATGGGAAAATACTGGGTCTGGCAAGGCCATAATGACCCGGTAATTGGCCATTCATGGGCACCAGAAAAAATGTTAAAACGGCGGCAGCCTTGTAATGAGGCCCAAGGTCTCACAATTGGTGTTCAAGCTCCCTAGCAAAAACACATTAAGAGACCAAATAACAGATTTCTTTTCAGTGATTCAGACGATGTCTAGTATGTGTCAATTTAATGAATCCAAAACGCTTATCCTTGGAACCCCCAAACCCAACGTTTTGCTATTAAAATGGTTGGACTCTTTAGGAGACCCCTCAAAATAGTAGAGATAAAAAAGAAAATCTTGACACATTTTGAGACTACCAATGTGTAGTTACCTATCAAATCAAAGCGATGTGGTGCAGCATGCTCTTTCACCTCCTTTCACTTGCACCCTCCCCCCACAAGTTCAGACCAGATCATTGAATTGCTACCAGCCTTAATTCTAGGTTAGCTTGACTACCCCAATGGATTACACCCAGCCCTTCCCAAGGAAGCCATTTCCCAACTACATGTGGTCCAAAACAAAAAGCTGCACAATTGATTCTAGGCCTCAAATATCTCAGTCACATTAAACCAGTATTAAAAACATTGTGTTAGCCACAATTCCCTCTGCCTTATTCAAAAGACAATTCATAATATTGGTCTAAAATATCTTAACAGGCATGGTGATCATATGTTCACCATCAAACAACCTTCAATCATCCCCAACACGTAATCTGCAAATAAAAGCCTCAAAGAATCTGTGTTGGTGTTAGACCACTTTATGTTAAAGGGGCCATGTAACAAAGACTGCTGTTTTCTCTTATGATAAAAGGTTGGGTAGCAACAGGAGCTGGGTACTGCCACCTGCAAATTGCGGTTGTATCCGGGAAATTACATGGAGGAACACCTGGTCTACCATACCATGCTCCAGAGTTTGGCGGGGGCTCATTGCATCAGACAAAAACATACCTCTACCCTTTTGAAGGAGACCCAAAGCATGAGTAGTGCATTTAATTAACAAGCCATTTGTTAAACAATGTGTGTGTTTTCAATCTTAAACTTCATCTCGCCCTTTTGTTGGTCCTACTTTGCTTTATGAGAGTCATTACCACATTAATACTGTACATTTAGAACTGCAGAAACGTCAGGCCACTATACATTCAGAAAACCACTAACGTAGAAACTCAGAAAACACACCTTTGCATCATAAGGGTGGATCCGAAAATTCAGGGTGAGATAATTTCCGGAATGTATATTCTACTCTACCTGTGATCGAAATTGTTAATGCATTCGCACTCAATGCAGTTCCGGCCACACTTTAAGAGTAGGCACGCGAAGGTTGAGTGCCACTGAAGATTTGGAGTGGGTTAAGGAAGTGAGAGGTTGGTTGGGCCTTGTGGAATATTATTTGAGCTTTGCCTGCATCTTTTGCCTGCACTCTTGCCACTAATGTATTGTTCTCATATCTCAGGGAATACAACTTTCAATCGGCCATCTAGAAACGTTCATATTTTGATGACCTTTCCTGTTAGAAAATCGGATCATTAGAAGCACAATAAAATGTATCACTCATGGGTACAAAGGTGGGAGCAAACATCTCAACGTCAGTAAATCTCTAGCAATAGAATTAACATGCTTATAAACTAACTGCTGATTTCCCAACAAGATGTTTTTTCCCATGTGTGCAGCTAATTACTCATAACACTAATTGGTGCCCACAATTATTTTTTATCCCGAGTATATCAATCAATTTTTGGCAACCTACCTTACACTAGCCATTATAGGCAACATCCCTAAAATATAAGTAACTAATTACAACAAAATCCATCAAAATAGAGTAAAACGTTTGGCGAAAGTGCGTCTGATTTACCACAGACTATGTCAAAATGTTAAATTATTCTACAACATAGCTTCTAAAGACAGAGGACCTCATTACGAGGTTGGCAGTGAGGGAAACAAGTGGTGCTAATTCCATTACTGCTACTTTTCTTGCACCGCTAGTTTACAAAGTTTGGCAGACCACCGCTTGAAATTACAGAGAGCTAATTCGACTGATTTTTGGAGATAATGCGGAGGATTTTCCGCCGCTGGAGGTAAATCCTTTACTTTTCCTCCATAAATGTGCAAAATGTCCACTCAGTAATTTCTCTAGTGGTAATTCTACTAAAAATCTCCAATGCAGTCCTTTGGACTCCTAAATGTGGATTTACACCGGTTTACCACCACTTGTAATCAAGTGGTAAAGTCACAGGACCAAGTGGCAGTAACAATAATTGAGTTTGGCGGTAATTCAGGGGATTTACTGCCAAATTACCAGCAAACTAGTAATGAGACTGTTTGAACATCAGAATCATTTCTACAACTCATTTTCAGCATAGGACAGTAATTATCCCCTATTTGTTGCCAACCCACAGCAACACAAGTGAGACATATATACATTTGGCATAATAATGGCCCATTCCCATTTTGTGACCACATGATTCCGTGGGCAAAGGTTAGTCAATTTATAAATAAAAAAAATAAAAACATTACTCACATTGCACAGACATTTTCTAACAGGTGCAAAATGCCGTCTCAATATATATGTTTTAGACTGTCAGTGCTAGAAAATAAATCTCTCACTGAAACATGGCTGTGACAAGGCATTGTTTATGCTGTCAAACTCTCTGTGGCAACTGAATTTAGGCTAAAATAAACTATGCAGTAAAGATAGAAAGTGTCTCAACAAACAGAAAGAACTGCATATTACTAGGAGAGTACCGCCCGAGAAATCCGTAAATTACATGGACTTTGGTCTCTAATGATAGACTCTGACAAGACCAGTCTTCAACTAGCAACCACTTATGTGAGAATACAAACTGTGAAAAATATAACAACACGATTCATTTACTGTGGTAGGGATTATGAAAACATAAGTCATAGCTGAAGTCGGTCTCACACAAACATAAAATAGATAACGCACAATAAACTGCCCTGAAGATATTGGGCATTTGCTTACATGTTCTTTGTTGAATATGCCTCGTACAAAGCTACAAATCATGACATCTCTGTCAGAGAATAGGTCTCACTAAGCTTGCTAACTCTTCCCTCCACTCCCCCTTTTAATCCACCTATCTCCTATTGGCCTTTGGAGACTGTCAAGAGTTCACTCTGAGGGCTTTACTCACCCAATGCACAACCACGGCTGCCAAGATGGCTGCTCCATTTCCAACTCCCCACACCTCCAATCTCCAACCCCCCCATCTTCCGCTCAAAAGCAGCAAAGGCACTGTGTGCTGTGCTCATCTCTTACCTATTCCAGTAGGAGCTACAGAGCCATTAGATGTTCCCCTCATTCACAAAATATTTACTCCCTTCGCCCTAATTCTAAAAGAACCATGCACCTGTATGGATTTCCTAAAACCACCACCTACTCGTTGTTGTTCCGAGAACTGTTCAAATGTTCATACTCATTTTCCACTGTTCCTGCAATTTTAAAGCTAAAGCGTTTTCTTCTCTGTTGCCTGTACATGTTCAGAGCAGTAGCATGTACATAGGCTCCATCCACATGTATATGTTATGACCCACTCCATACTACATCTATCCACTACTCCCACACACTGGGCCCTCGTGACAAATTGGATACTATCACACAGGAGTGCATGGCCCACTCTGCCCTCACACTTCTACAAACCAAAACACAACACAATCATAAAGGTAAAACAGGTACAATCAAGAGCTATACCTCCTTTGCCTTTTGTGGTAACAAGGGAAGGCTACACTCTTAAGAGGGATATGAGGGTGAACTAGCAGTGACCCAAACAACACAGTATCACAGTCCAAAATAAAGAGAATGGCCAATCAAGGTTATATACAAATATAAACACACCATGCAAGTAGAAAACAAAGATATTACGATACAATAACCCACCCCAAAGGAATGAACAAAGAAATTGCAACAGGCTGGAGAAAGGAGCACTCTGAGTGTAGTTCAATGATTGGTAGGTAAGGTACTAGCATGAAAAGGATATTGGGTTGAAAACAGGAGTGATCATGACTTGACCAGTCACTACGGCTCAAATTGACCATGAGGGCAGATTGGTGTCACAGTAACTGCAGCCAGTTCTTGGGTGGATGATGCATCAGACCCGGGTTCAAACGTTGATGCAAGATGATATGGTCGGCAGGTAGGATCGTGGAGGCCCTGGCAGCAAGCGTGCATTGAGCAGGGGTGAATGCCGATTCTCTGAGCGGTTGAACAGTGGCGGTTCAATGAGGCAGGTTGGGGCAGTGTTGGGATGCATGTGCAGATTGTCACCCTCCTAGATAATTTAGATTGTGGAAAATATATTAAAGCATAGAGAATAGGCGCAGGACAGGGTAGGGGCAGGGGAGTGCGTCACAGATGGGACTAACTGGGCGGAAAGTGGAATCACATAGGGGAACTAATCATTTGTTTTGAAATATAATTTAGTAGGATGCATCACATATATATATATATATATATATATATATATATATATATATATATATATATATATATATATATATATATATAAAAATATTCAGTGAAAAGACTTTGTTAAAGGGACGTTATGGTTAAGTTGCGCTACTAAAAAATAGTACATGTACAATTTTTAGTTCCTGACTGTTACTGAAGTAAATCATGTGGCCTAGATATGTCAGGAAAGGAAAAAAGGGAGAGTCAGACATGTGATCTCATCAATGATGTCATCAATGACATTTGTGATGTCATCTTTGATGTACTGGATGTTAGGCTTAGCAATGCACGGTGGTGGCGCAAGTTATGGTTACTTAGCTTACCATAACTGGCGAATTTCAAGGGTTTTTCGGTTTTACTTGGAACCATAACGTCCCTTTAGCAAAGTTTTATCACTGAATTTTATAGGTTTTTAGTAGCGCAACTTAACCATAACGTCCCTTTAACAAAGTTTTTTCACTGAATTTCATAGGTTTTTAGTAGCGCAACTTAACCGTAATGTCCCTTTAACAACATTTTTTCACTGAATTTCATAGGTTTTTAGTAGCGCAACTTAACCATAACGTCCCTTTAACAACGTTTTTTCACTGAATTTCATAGATTTTTAGTAGTGCAACTTAATAATAATAACTTTGACTTTATGTACATGTAATATTGAACATACTGAACCCCTTCTACTGAACTATATGTCAGCGAACTCTTTTAATGTCCGTGGACATGTTCGGAGAACAGTACCACTACCTAAAAACTCTGGGGGGGTATGTTTGATTGTTATATCATAACATAGGAACATTTAACAAATTCAAAAAGCAGCACACATACATATTATATGTAGTAATACATAAGAAATGTAACCCATATATGTAACACACTATTTAAATACAATATGTTCTAAAATGGAATATACCAAAAGAAGATAAATTGGCTTCCAACATAATTACCTCACAGACAGTACAGAACTAAGAGCAAGACCAGACCTACAGAGTACTTAGAACATATCTTACCTGAAATAGTAAGTGTACTTCATTTTACTCATATATTTATAAACTTTCTGCATTAGATTAAAAAAAAAATATTATCTTTTTTTTTCTCACACAAAATGTCTAGTACTCTGAAATGGCTAGAGGAGCATTTCCCACATGAGGAAAAGTCAGAAGATAGTGAAACTAATGGTAAACACTTTACAATATAAACCATTTAATTATTATTATTTCATATACATTTAACATATATATATATGTTTTTGTACAGAGCATACCAAAATAGAAAATACCTCTGAAGAAACTGTTATGGATAACACCCTTGACAGCATAAAAGAAAAAATTGATTTATTGTTGACCGATTTTAATAATTTGAAAGCTTTTGTTGAAGATAATTTTAAAACAAAAACCTCATAACTTTGTCCCACATGTTCTTGTCCCCCTCACCATATCCCAGTCAATTATCCCCAAACCCTCTCCATAACCCAAAACGTTTTGATGAGACTTCCATCCCTTCTTCACCTGATACCAATCATGTTGAAACCCCTAATGCTCCTGTTTTTGTTTCCGTTTCCGCCTCACCTTCTCTATCATAAATGATTAATATATGTTAAATAAAGTTACATTTTTATATTGTGTTGTAATTAGTTTCCGTTTTAAAAAAAAAGTAGGTGTCCGCGGCAGCGCGGGTGTTCTGAAATGTTCGTAAATAAACTAAAATGGAGGTGTCCTGAAGAACACTATATCTGTCCGTACTGTTCGCTAACAAGTTGAAACTGTTCTAAGAACACAAGTGGTGTCCTGAAATGTTCATAAATAAATGAAAATGGAGGTGTCCTGAAGATCACTTTAGCTGTCCATACTGTTCGCTACCAACTTCAAACTGTTCTAGAACACATGCAGTGTCCAGAAATGTTTGTTTGACGTGTGACGCACTTTTAATTACTTCAGGACCCGAACATTGTCCGTAGAACATCAACGCGCATGCGCAAACCAATGTCCGTGCATTTAGTGTCCGGCGGACAGCCGCTTCCTTCGCGAATTCTGAATTCTGATCACGTGTTCTGAATGCGGACACCGAACAATTTAAAAGTACATTTCCAAGTAATCCACAATATTTATCAATAAAAACTCACCATAGCACAAGTCCCACATACTAATCCTGAGTTTCTACATACTTTTTGAAAGTTTTTGAACCTTTTTTTGTGTTTGATTTGTCTGCAGACGGCGCGCATGTCCGTGAACCGCGTACAGCACCCCTATAAAAGACCACGCCCTAGAGCTTATTCTCATTGTGTTTCTCAGAGCACAGCTATTTTTCCTGCAACTTGCAGATTACACCATCATCGAGATGGCATCCATGGCTGCACTACTGCCACCTGGTGCTGCACCTGCTTCAGCACCACCCACATCCCCTCCACCACCACCACCTTCCCAAGGGCCTGAAGAGGGGAATAGGAGTGAGGATGCAGAGGAAGGAAAGGAATTATGAGAATGAGGTAGAGGAAATCCCTACTACCCGCACTAGGCGTGAGTCTTGGGTGTGGCGGTTGTTTACCATTCATGGGAATGGTCCTAAGGCTTGTGCGAACCATGTCACCTGCAATGAGTGCAAAATCGTACTCAGCCGCGGGAGGCATGCTTCGTACAGCTTTCGGACCACTACCATGAAGCAACACCTAAGGTAATTTCACTCTGGGGCCATTCGCAAGGTTGTACCTTGCGAGGAGCGTAGTAGGTTGATTTCTTCTACTTCATCCTCCGTTTCTGATCCTGTCACCACAAGGACCACCTCTGTGGGACAGCGTCTTCCTCAAGCTGACTATTGTCTCAGAGCATGAGAAGACCTGCTCACTACCCAAATAAAACCCACTCTACATCTTCCTATCTCAGCTCGCCCTTTCTTATCCCTGTAGTTGGTGTCCCCCCTTTACCCTCCTTTCCCCTCCTCTCCTATTGTGTCGTGCATAAAAAAACAAAAAAAATACAAAATAACAAAAAAAACAAAAAAATAAGGCTCTTTTCAGAGCTGCCTTTCACAGTTAAAAAATAGAAGTGAAAATAAATGAAGCAGTACCCTTTGTATGTTTTAGAAGTCAGCGGACAGTCCGCGGACATCTAAAAATGTGGGGTGCTACCCTATCATAACCATTGCAATTTTCTCTGGGAGGAAGTGGTGGCTCTGAAAAGAGCCTTTGGGAGGTGTTTGTATGTCAAAAATTATAAATACTCAACACCTACTTCAAAATGGATACTGTACTTCTAAAAAAGGTTGCAATGCATTTTGTACGTTTCTCAGAAAAATCTGATTACCAGCATAAGTAAAATGGACTCCATCTCTGCGAAAAATGTATGTACTATAAAACATGATATTTTCATTGTGAAAAGAGGACATGCCAAAATCTCTTAGAAAGACACAAACAGCCTTATTAACATTGCGCTTTGCTTTTTCCATTTGTGGACCAAATGAAGAAAAACAAAGGCACATTTGTCTCTGCGCAATACGTGAAAATATTACTTGAGAATTAGGAAACATGTCCATGACCTTCCCAAGTCTTTCTTTCATAGCAAATTGCAAAGAAATTCCAGACACATGTCCTAAACTGTTCCCTCCACAATGAATTGCAATTATGTCTGGATGTTGCTCTGTCTCCAAATTAGCACAGTGAGGTAGCAAGTCCAACCACTTCATTCCACGTACTCCATGCCAGTGTACTTCCACATGTGGAAATCCAAGATCTACAGCTACTCTGCAGCTTTCTGCATGCACCTTCAACCAATGTATCCATGAATCTCCCAAAATCCAAACAATCTGTTTTCTGAAACACACAGCCATAGCTATCTGTTGTTCTCTCAGCAAAAAGAGTATCTGAGAAACTCTCTCCTGGCACAACGCACCCACTAAACTTTCCTGACCAATCCCTTTCAGCGCTCATTCTCATTTGCATGACTTCTGAACCCAAAAATCCCTGGATGTAAGACCCGATGTCAGCGAACTACTGCCATGTCCGCGGACATATCGTAACATGAACAGCCCTTCTACCATTTCCACTTTACTCTCTGTGCCATTCCCTCATTGGATGTAGCTAAGAAGTCACATGACCATCCACCAATCACATTCAAGACATCTACATCTAACTGCATCATCATAGATCAGCACTGCGAATGTACTGTGAATCTCTCTGAGTACAAGTGTCATATCATTGGCAAGCACCATCTACAAGAAATACTGTAAACGTCTCCAAGATTTCTACTTGCAGCTCCATGCATATCCATATGCATGAACACAAACTACAGGTATGCATATTTTCTGTACAGTACATGAACACATTTTCAAACTGACTTTTAGCTTGCGTAATCTGAAAAATGAATCTACTGTCTTTTTTTCAATCTCCTAAAATCAACAGTCACTTATAAACCTTTATACTATTTACTTTCTTTATACACACACTCACTCAAATCAATTTAAACTAACATTTTTTAAATTAAATATATAGACTACATATATTCAAACAAAATTGCATGCATGCACACTCTATGTTAAAATCTCAAAAAATAATACTTACACAATTACATATTTTATTTTATTTCTTTTTTATTTAATTACTTTAATTTAAGCATGACATTGAGGAACTATTACCTGGAAGAGCTTAGTTACAGAAAAAGTGGTATTCAGTGGTACATTATGAATTTCACAAGACATAGTAAATTTATTTTGTTTGCTACAGTCATTGCAATACAATTTCATATGTATTGAACTGGTGTGACGTATCTTATGTAAATAATATAGTTTTAATGATTTTGAGGAAGGTGCTGAGGATTTCAATTAAAAAAATCAATGTCTAAATTAAAAACAGTGCTATATACAAACAAAATTACTAATTTGTTTCTTTTACAATTGCAGTGAAGACCATTCTCCTGAAAAGAAGCAGTCAAATTTGAAGAACAAAGAAGAACTAAGAAGTAACCTGTTCATTTTAGAAAAAAAAGTAAGTAAAATATCACCATAATATTTGTATTATTACTCAAACACACTATAAAGTTAATTCATGCTATTTCTGTGGATAAAAATAGAGATTGTGCACCATTCTGTCCAAAAATCCCCATGTCTTAAACAGAGATTTACAGCCAGAATGCCCCACAAATTCCTATTTTTGGACACACAAATTACCCAATTCAACCCCTAGAATTTTGATATTATAGAACAAACAACTGTTTTTATTGTATACATTAGATTTACTATTTGTACTTCTCCACACCACTAGCTTAATTTTTTCTGTCATCTGATCCCAAGTTTAGTAGCACATAAATTCAAATATCCATTGCTACTAGTTGTAGTTCCAAATGCACAATCACACACCATTACATACACCTTTATCATCTTACTCAAACACTCATGCATACAGCACACATACAATGCAGAACACCCCGACCCATACCTTCTTTATTTTTTTCAACAGACCCTAAAGAATGCCTACCAAAGTCAAATCCGTAGAAAGCAACGCAGAAATAGAGCAGATGAAAATAAAAGTGTCCAACATAAGCATCCATCTCTAGCAGCATTTGTAAAAAAAAGTTGAAACAAAACAGCTAATACAGTCATTTAGTGAAACACAAGAAGTTTCAAGTACCAACTTTGCCTCCTCTATCAAAATGTAAAACAAGCCAGAAAACAATTAACCGAAAATCAGCTATTACTACAGATAAAACTGCTTCTTTGAATTTTGATATAGTGCAAAGTAAGCATACAAAGAAAAGTATTTTAGCCAAACTGTACCATCACAAAGTCCTTCAAAATCTTATAAAAACAGGAGAGAAATCAGGTTCAATGCTTAAAACCTATCGTAGCAAATTAATCTTAGAAGCCTTGATACACAGTGCAATTTTTCTCAAAAGAAAGTTATTTATTTTAGTGTTAAACAAAATGAAACCACTAACAAAACTAATAACTAAATTACAAAAAAGACTTCCCAATAAACGAAATGTCAACAGAAAGATCTTCTTAAGTATCTGCGGAGGTGAATGGAATCACACTACGAGCACAGAACCATACTTTAATGAAGAAGCGTACAAACAAAAGCAAACAAATACAATTGCCATACATAGCAGTGGTCGAGGTTATGAAAAAGTGAATAATACCATAATGGAACATGAAGTACTCCTTACAAAAATATGCCCTGAAAACTTAGAATTACCCCTCCATTCAACTGAATCAGAACATCTAGTGTACAAATGGCCATGCACGTCAATGTGTAACATTCCCAAACAATTGTTCAAGTCTTTACGCCAATTCCTCAATCAATATGTAAAAAGCAAAGACAAAATCAAAATTAAACTACTGCAAAATATGGATACCTGTCCAGTGCGCAAGTATACAGGACTACAAGGACATTCATTGGCCTGTATTACAGGACCTACTTGTAAAACCACCTTCCATGATATCAAAAGGATATCAACACATGATTCAACTATAAGAAATCTAGTCTATAAACTGTACTATGCTAAAAGTCTTGCTTTAGCACTAGCAAATTTAAATAACATTCTTCTACATGGTACAGCAAAAGACCTACTTGAAGAAATTGACTATATCCAGAAAAAATATTTTGGAAGTGAAAGCCATTTACAGAATGAAATAGCTTTAAACCAAATTAGCAGCAATTCTACACATGGCAACCTTTTACTAAACACATACAAAAAAGAAATAATAACATTTAAAAGTACATCAGCTGAAGTACCAAACCATGTGTGTGTATGTTGTTGTAGAACTTTTTATAAAAGTAACACAAAAACTATAGAACTATCATACAAAATAGAAACAATGAAGATTCTAAATTAGCTCTCTACCTTGTAGCAGAAAACAAATACGAAATAACTGACCCCTTAATACTTTGCAGTTACTTCATTACAAAACCTGACAACAACCAAACTCCTTCACGTGCTATCACAAATAATTTGGAACTATACCCACTACCACAACCCCTACAACAACTTTATTTATATGAGAGCATCATAATTCAAACAGTGCACCCATTTCAAGCAATAATACGCCTTCAACCAAAAATAGCAAAATAACCTCCCTCTGAATTGGTAAAAGGCATTCGTGGAAAAGTAGTTTATTTACCATTGGATCTAAAAGAAAATGTGCATACTCTAGGAGTGCAACGTCCAATGCAGCAATCTTTAATTATCTTAGTAAATGGAGTACCTAAAAACGACAAAATAATATGGCAACAGCTGGTAGATTTACATAAAGTTAGACAAGCCTTGCAATATCTTAAAGAGAATAATGAATATTACAAAGAAATTAATATTGAAGAAAACGTGAAGGATACAACTGAAATAATTCAAGAAACACAAGAAACTGGTCAATTTGAGCTCCTAGATCCTGCTACAATATCAAATACTTTAGACCATTATACAATTCATCCTTTGCACTCTAATGACACCATAGAATATGCTCTGGAAACATACCAAATGCGTCAAACAAAAGGATCACCAATCAGCATATGATAAAAAAGTATAGAAGCACGTGCTTTTCCTCTAATCTTTCCTACTGGCAAAGGAGGAAGGTACGATGATAGACCTATTCAAATATCAGCAACAGAATACCGCTCATTACGGATGTATTCTGAAGATCCCAGATTTAGACAAAATGTGGAATACATATTCCACCTACTCTTTGACAGTGAACTAGCAACTTTATGTTACGGAGTTGCGCACATATTAAAATCAGGATCACACTTTCAAAATATGACAGCTACACAATTATTACAAAAAGTGCAACAAAAGGATGAGGTTTTACAATCAAATATTACAAATCTATTAGCAAATATGCATGGTAAGAAAGAGTACTGGTTTCGACGTCATGGAGATATACGTTGTATGATCAGAAACCTTGGCACACCCACTTGGTTTGTGACATTAAGTTGTGCAAAATATGCTTGGGAAGATTTACATGATTTCAAACAAAAACAAAACAAACATAGATATACTAACACCTGGAGAACTTTGTTCTTTGGATCCTGTTAATGTTTCAAGATATTTTCACCATCGCTTCATTGCTATGCTACTTTTTCAGGACGATTCATGGAATTAATGTGCGCTGAAATTTTCAGCGCAAGTGTGCGAAAGCGTGCGAATCGCAGCGCAAGTGCGAAAATCACAGCGAAACCCACGCACAGCGATTCATGGAAGTCCGTGCGCGTATAAATCCCTGGATGTGCGCTAACATTCTGTGTGGCGCACACTGGCGCAGACGTCTCCAAACAGCGTGCGCTAAGCGCACAGCGAAAGCGCACATAACGCAGCGCACACAACAAAAGTAGGCGGATCAGGGGCGTAACACGCGGAATGGGGAACAACGCGTAAAAATGTGTGCGTCACGGGGGAAGACAGGAGGCAAATGCGCGTAACGCCCACACTCGCGTCTACAACACGTATTCATGGAATCAAACGGGGCTAATGCATGCGCCAAAAAAGACGCGCTAATCCGGAAACACGTACACCAGCAGGAAGCAGGCGTAAGTGGACCCGCGCAGCATAAAAGTGCGCACAAACAACAAACAAGCTCAGATGCCAAGATGAACATACCGTTCCTAGCAGCAGTGGTCATGGGATACTGTAGGAGGACGAGGAGGATAGTCAGGCCCAGAATTTTTACACCCAGAACCAGCCTTTTTGGGATGCCTGATGACCAGGTGCATGGGAGGTAAAGGTTTCCACCTCAGATCATACTCGACCTGGTGAGTGAGTGGGAGGATGACTTCACATCACCCACCCTGTGCTCCCAAGCACTCAGCCACCTGGAGAAGGTCTTCAATGTACTGCACTTCTTGGCCACTGGATCATTTCAGCGGACAAGTGCTATAGTGGGGGGGTGTCACAGGCCACGCAGTCACGCTGCCTACACCAGGTGTTGGCCATCATGACTGCACGCACAACAGTCCGCAGGCACATAAACCTGCCCAGAACACCTGCAGAAAGGCAGGCTGCAGTCCAGGATTTCTACGGGTGGCACAATTCCCCAAAGTGCTAGATGCCATTGATTGCACACATGTGGCTCTAGGTCCCCCCAGGGCATCTGAGCACATCTATAGAAACCGCAAGCACTGGCATTCCATCAACGTGCAGCTAGTATGTGGTGCCAATGGAATCCTCACCTCAGTATATGCCAACTATCCAGGGTCCACCCACGACACTTTCATTTACAGAATGTCAACCCTAAACCGGGACCTAGAAGCTGGGCGGCATGGCGATACATGGCTGCTTGGTAAGTATAAATGCCACTGCACATGCATGCATGTCAAATACTGATTAATGTCACAACCACACTAATGATACCCATCACCACCTCCCCAGGGGAGAGTGCCTACCCTCTGAGCACCCACATGATGACGCCAATTCGGAACCCCACCACGCCACCTGAGGTAAGATACAACACAGCCCATATTGCAACACGGGGCATAGTGGATCGCACATTCGGAGTGCTCAAGTCACGCTTTCGCTCACAAGCACATATCAATAACCGTGCAGTGTGCAATACAACAACAATATCCACTAGGGATGTGTACACAGTATTGACTACAGACTGCCAACACAGCTCATGGGAGACCAACGTCACTGTGTAATTCACTGTCACTTGGTCACACCCTTTGCAAGCCCATGGAAACGGGAAGCAGGAGGGGTGTGTGTCTCATGAACCCAAGCATCTAACCCAAACTCAGGACAAGCATGCATGTGCCCAGCCGGAATACAGTGGATTCCCACGGGAGCCACACAAGGCAACACACTGTAAAAACACTGTAAAAAATCAACAAAAAAAATCAAAATGGCCATGTGAGGCTGGGGGGGATGGGGGAGGCCACCTAGGAGGTTCGAGGACAGGGTGCACATCAATACCCACCTGCATGGATGTTGCGAGAAAAAAAAATACCTCCTTGGGCGCATGGCCTGCACGGCTATGCCATTGTGGGAGAACTGCTGTCGCTCTGCTCATCCTCTGCTGCTGCATCAGGAGGTGGTGGCACTATGGGAGGCAGCCCACGCAAAGCCCTGGTATGGTCCTCCATGGCAGCAAGCATGCGGGTCTAGAAGGTCTGATTCTGGAGGATTAAAGTGCGGAGATCCCCATGCAGCACATCACGGGTTGCCTGCATTTCTGCACGAATGGCCTCGCGTGATGCACAGATCTCCTCACGGGTTGCATGCAGCTCAGCTGAGAGCGAACGTGTGAGCTGCTCCAGCTGCTGTTCTGCCCTTAAATTACTGGAAGCCTCAAGTTCAACCAGAGTCTGCCTGAGGTTATGTAGTTCTACCCTCAGGGCTTCCCTGTGGCTCTGGGACTCTATTGATATGAATTTTCACAGAGTCTCCAGTGCCGCCCGTCGGTCCCTGTTGGACGGCAACATGTCTTCTTCCCTGTGTGATTGGCAAATGGAGTCTGTTGCCTGCTGTTGTTGCTCCATCTGCCTTTCAGGGGGGATAATGGAAGTGGCCACCATCTCCTTTGCCTGAGCCATCATTTCTACTGATGCTGCCTGTTGGGTTGCCATACCGTACATGGAGTTTTCCCATACATTATTGCCTGGTGGCGCACGGCCACCGCGTCGACGGGCACCACACTTGTTTGGGGCAAGGCACTGCCTGAGGCTGCAGGGCTGCATTCCCCCTCTGATCTGCTGGCCCAGGAACAGGATCAGATGCTGTGGAGTGTGACCTTACATCCGTAACCACCAAAGGCGGACATACCAACACTGACATCCCCATAGAGGGTTCTACCCCTGGTGCAGGTGGGTTGGACAGAACAGAATCCCTGCCAGAAACACTTACCTGCAACGGCACATAAGTCATCCGATTCAGCACCTGAATAGAGGTCTGGGGAGGTGCACACAGAGACACCCCTGGACAGTATGGTCTGCAGTAACATTGGGTTTTCACCCACCACCTCACCACATCCCCCACTAGTGCCCGGTCGTGCCTGAGATTCCTCCTGGGTCTGCAACATCTCCTCAACCTCAACAGCATGAAGTGCGTCATCACCTGCAAAAACATGAAAGACAACAAATGGAAACAGGCATGAGCACCATAGCACAAACATAGGCCGTGACAAGCCAGAGATCCAGTACATGATTTACACATGTCCCACATGACTATAACCCTGCCATGCATGCACTGTCAAAGAGTTGGAAGTGGAGTCAAAAAGGCAGACACTGGAGAGAGCAAGATGTAAAAGCAACACATTTGCAGCATGTTGGGTAGCACTGGCATCACACATCAGGCTGTGAGTGGCATGTCCAATACACATACATGACACATGCCACCCCACAGATGTCATGTAGCATAGCCACGTTAAATTACAAAACTACAGCAATATGTCAGTGAATGAGTACTGTCCCACATCCATGTCACATCAGCATGATGCAAAGATTAATGCTGAATATTGTTGCTAAATATGCATGTGCCACACACTGAAACACATCCAGTGTCCAATAATACAGTCATTGTGAGCTGATCAATGGTTGGTCACTTTAACATTACAGGAAACATCTGTCATGTTCCACATGCAAACAGGCCCTAATAAAAAATGGCTGCAGCCCAATACTCCATCGGCCTGAATGGTGTAATCATTAACATAACAGGTAAAAATAGTGGCCCAGTGTGGGCTGTAAACAATGACCGAAGCATATCACATATGTTGCAATAGGGCAGAAAAATGCATAGTAAAAATGGGAGAGTGGAAACTAACAGCCTGAATGAACACTTACAAAATCTGAACAATGTGTTTGCAAGATGACAGTTCAAGGTAAAGTGCACTAATGTGGGCCTAATTGGCAACTGTGGGCAGAAGGGATACAGTCATACCCAAATCCTAGGCACGTGAATGTATCGGAGGAAGCAAATGGGTCACCCATAACACTGAGGAGTACACACCCTCACCTGGCGCCGAATCAGAACCCATCAACCAAATAACATACACATGGATTACACACACACGCATGGGCACTCACCAGACAATGCGTCGTAATCAGGTAGATCTCCCACACCTTGGATCTGTTCCTCTGTGACGAAGGTCCCAGCAACAGACTCATGTTCAGTGAGTTTGTTGTCCTCTTTTGGAGACCCACCGCCAGTCACCAGAGTAGCGGCATGATTTGAGGCCAGCTTGTTCTTTGCTCTGCGTTTCAAGCCATTCCACCGCTTGTAGCAATCATCAGCTGTGTGCCTCACAAATCCAAGGGCACTTATGCGGTCCGCGATGGTTTGCCAGTGTGCCCTATGTTGACCAGGTGTGGTCTTGCACCCTGCAATCACCAACATTTCGCGGCTATGTTCCGACACATAGGTCACAAGTGCATCAAGTTCGGGTTCATTAAAGCTAGGCTTCCTTGACGTGCCGGACTGTGTAGCCATGTCTGGGGTCTCAGCCTGTAGTGGAACAATAGTTTCCTATTTAAGGAAACCCGCGTCCCCTACACATTATCAACAAGAGGCTAAAAGCCTGTA
Organism: Ambystoma mexicanum; assembly: GCF_040938575.1. Classification (NCBI taxonomy): domain Eukaryota; kingdom Metazoa; phylum Chordata; class Amphibia; order Caudata; family Ambystomatidae; genus Ambystoma; species Ambystoma mexicanum. The sequence goes on from NC_090937.1 coordinate 144,690,558, forward strand.
TAGAAGTTTTAATAGGTACAGTTAGTAACCTAGTAGTTTTCACCGTTTTTAAATACATTTCATTGCTTTGTTTAGCTGACAAAGTTATTCTTAAATCATCCAATTATTTCTTGACAACTTTTCTGTTTATCCAACAAACAGTAGTTTATTCATTTTATAACAACAAATCATAAATCACAATTTAATGTCGCCCAACGCGTTTCGAGTATCAATTTTCACTCTTCATCAGGGGCATTGTGTTCTGTATTCTTAACATTCTATACAATTTCTGTAGAAAAAAGTAATAAATTAATTATCTAATAATATGTATTCATGTTTATACTTTTGAACCAAAACAAGGTACTTCATTAGTTAGATAGGAGTACAAAAAATGGCATCATCGCATGTTTTCAACCAATAACATTAGTTTAAGAGATTTAGTCTTGTAACAAAGGATGAACTTATTCACCAAATGCTGGGGAGCCTATTGAGTTTGTAGACAATACCATCAATAGAATCGGAGTGTGATTGGTAACCTATTAAGAAAAAAAGTGGGGAATGGTGTAACAAGATCCTGTTCCTGTGCTATTTAGACATGTAAGAACTACAATGGTGACAAATTCCAAGCACCCGTGGTGATTTATGAAGTGTACAATAAAACCTAGACTCACTTCACAATGTCATGTAGGACACCCCCAGTAGTCTTTTAAAGGCATCAGTGTGAACTGGTTGTAGTATTCTAAAAAAGAGAAATAGCATGGCTATATTATAAAGAAAAGGTCAAGCCGCCTAAGAAAAGGTAGCCTTAAAGGATACTTACAGTACAAGAAGGTGACTGCTGGTAAGAGGTAGAGTATGGGCATTCTCCATCCGCACCCGAATGCCGGATAAGAGTGATATGTATATTTATAGTCGCGAGTGACGTCACCCGCGCATGTGCGTGATGACGTCACGTCGCGAGCTCCAATTCTCATTGGATTTATGTGTAAACATGGTCGCGAGTGACGTCACCCGCGCGTGTTGCGTGATGACATCGACGCGACCAACCTCACACGAAATAATCGTGTAGAGGGAATCATGGGAATTGAAGTTTGTTTTCCCATCGTACTGTATGTCAGACGGCAGCATCTGCTAGAACGCAGAATATGTTTTCCTACTGGGAGGCAAAAGGTGGTAGTCCGCCTCGTTTGTCTGTAGATGAATCTGTATATGTATGGACGCTCCCTAGATGCACTAAATGACCGTGTATGAGTGTTTCTGTGTGTTACTCAAGGCTTGAAATAGTTGAAAAAAAGTGTTGAAAAAAGTGTTATTGCACATAATAAATGTCACTGTGACAAAATGAACCTGCACTATGCTGTGGCACCTAGAAAAACAAAAACAAGCGTATGTGTGTTACACGCAGCCTACAATGACCTCTGAAGGGGTACGCGACATACGGGACAAGCACAGTTGATAAATGCGTGCGCGACTCACCATCTGCCTGGAAAAAGAATGTGAAAAAGACACGCGTGTGTGCGTAGGCAACACCCCCGCCAAAAGAAGAACTGTATGCTGTCTGAGGAGACAGGACAAAAGAAGAAGTGAACGCTGTTTGAGGAAACAGGCCCAAAAAAAATAAAGAACGCTGTCAGAGGTAACAGGGAGTACGAACTTGAAACACTGTGAAGTAATCGCGTGTGAACCGACAAGAAGTACAGGATTCACCCACTCGCTCTCCACGAAATGCACGAACAAGGGAATGGGGTCCTACACGTACCTTTTAAAGCGGCCCACACGTACAGCGTCACTTACGCGTGTACGCGCTAAGGCCCTTTCCTCCAATTACATGAGCTGACACTCGGATGTGCAGTTTTTGGACGTGTACGATGAGCATGCACCCGTGTTGATGGAAACGCCCTTGCGCGTCACGTCACTTACGCGCGTAGGCCTTTTCCTTGGATTACACGCATTCACACGCGGACGTGCAGTTTTTTCACGTGCGCTGAACCACTAATCCCAGGTCACGAGGGAAACGCCTGCGCGAGTCACAGAAACGCTTACGTGCTAAGGGCCTTTGGTCCAATGAAACCGCGTACGTGTGCTTATGCGCGAAGTGCCTTTCCTCGAATTACACGCTGACGTGCAAGATTTTCACGTTCCAAATCACTCAGTATCAAGCTGGCCACGCAGCAACACACGGAAGACCACGATCCTGCCCAGAAGGCCGAATTACTGCCCCCCAGAGCCCCGAGCATGCTCCCACCTGCCATCTGCTGCTGCCTGACTGCCTGCTGCCCACATGCCCTGCTATTTGCTGCCTGCACGTCAGCCAGGGGTGCAGTTGCTGTTACCACCCCTGCTGGAACCGAAGACTCCCGATTGGGATACCATCGCTCAACAGCCCAGCCTCAGGACCCAGTTGCCCACCCACTCCTGCCTCTGGGGTTGCCATGTCGGGCACAACACCATCTGGCACCACTGGCAACCCACAGCCAGAGAGGCAGAGGGCCACCAGCTTCAGTGCCAGGAAAGTTGGTGTCCTGGTGGAGCTAGTCCTGGGGCAGTATGATGCCCTCTTTGGAAGTTTGCACGCCGACAATCAAGGACGGACCAGGATCTGGATGGACATTGTGACTGCCATCAACGCGGAGGGGGTGGCAGTCCGCGACTTACAACATGTCAAGAAGCGCTGGGAGGACTTCAGGTCCAGGACCCTCAACAAGGCCCGGCACCTCTTGAAGGCAGCGGATGCCAAGGGGCGCCGGGGCCACCTGTCCGACCACCAAATGAGGGTCCTGGAACACATATGCCCAGCGCTCCACATCCAGGTCCTTGAGAGGCAGACCCGTCTGGAGTCGAGCAGGAAGTGTACATGCATACTGATTGGACGTTGTGCGTGTGGTGGTGTGCTAGTAGTGTACAGGTTGCACATGTGTTTTCATAGGGCCATGTGGGGATGTGTATGAACAGGGGCATGAGGCTGCCACATGTGAGTCCTCTTAGGTGTGAGACACATCGATGGTGTATATGTTTGTAAGCATGCTGCGCAAATGCAGGTGTGGGAGCACACATGTTTGAATTTCTGTGTATGTACGTTGGCATGGTTGTGGTGTCACACATGGATGGTGGTTCCTGCTGCATGTATCTGCACTGTGTACATGTGCAGGTGTGTGTATTTGAGAAGTGTGAAACTGTGATGCAACATGGATGCATGTGACACTGATATGTAGAAGGCTGAATGCCAGATGTGACATGTATGGCGATCGCATCACTGCGACAGTTGGAGGAGATGTAGACATGCATGTAAGTGTGGTGGCGTGTGTGCTTGTCTAGTGCCCTCCCTGTGTTTCATGTGATGTCAGGCTCATCTTCGGCTGTTCATGCTGTTGTATGTGTATGGATGTTGCTGCCTGGTGCAGAAAGGCTCATGTGTGTGAGTTGAAATGACATGTGTGTCGTGGAGTGTGATGCAATGTCTGAGGTTTGACACTGCCACTCATGTGCAACTGTCATGTGTGTATCAGTCCATTGTACAGTGCCCTGATGTCTGTGTTTTATCTCTCCCTGTCTGCAGCGTCAACTGATGAAGAGGGCGGAGAGGGTGCTGTGGAGCACAGTGGCAGGGATCGCACCACCAGCCAGAGACGCAAGGCACGGCTCCCCTCCCAGATTGTCATCTCATCGGGGAGTGAGGAGTCTGGTGCCGTGTCCCAGGCCGCAGCTGCCAAGGGTAGGTCCAAGAGGCAGAGGTCAGAGGTGGACTCCTCGGCAGCAGAAGGGGCAGCTGAGACCTCACAGGGTCCAACAGAGGAAGATCGCACAGAGTCATCCAGGTTGGTGGGGGGTTTGGTGGAGGAGGAGGCCGCGGAAGGGACACACAAGGACCTGGAGGTGGGGATTCTACTGGTGCTAGTGGTGCAGTGCAGGGGCAGGGACAGGAGGCAGCACAAGCCGCCACAGAGGTGCCTGTGTGCAATCCTGTCCCTGATCCTGTCACTGCATCATCTGGCACCAGCAGGGAAGCCTACGTCCAGACCCGTTTTCAGGGAGGGAATGAGCACACAACAACTGGCCTTCTTCTCCCTGCTGACGTGGCTATCCGGGACCGTGTTGAGCCTGTCCTGGCCGGGATAGCGTTGCATCAACGTGGCATGCTAGGTGTCCTGCGGTCTTTTCGTGAAGAAACTGCACATCATCTCGGATGCCTCTTTGACCACGTTGACCTGCTTGGACGGGTCGTCGGTGCTGGATTTCTCTGTGTGCTGGACCTTCTTGCGACCCCCTCCTCACCATTACCCCCTATGTGCCAGTCATCCTCCATGCCATCTTCCCACCCATGTATCACCTGGGTACCCTGTGGAGCTGCCTCTGACCCAGCGGCCAGGCTGGTGGAGGACACATCCCTGCCACAGTCAGGAGTTGGACGTCCAGCAGGGGTAGCCACCACGACAACTGCACCCCAGCAGGAGGAGGACGTGCAGACAGCAAGAGCAAGGGCGCAGGCACAGGCGCAGCAGCAGCACCATGGTCGGAGCAATGATGGCTCGGGGCCTTCAACATCGGAGGGGCAGTCATCGGCCAGAGGGCAGGAGGACCCAGGATTCCAAGTGTCTTCCGTGTGGCAGCGGTTGGGCCATGCCATAGATGCGGAGCGGCAGCGGGCGGAAGAGGCACGGCTCACAATGGTCAGGGTGGAGAACTCCATGCGGAGGGCACTGAGGCAGGGAGTTGGAGGTGAACATGTAGTCGTCCCTGCAAACCCTCGGGGCCATGGAAGAGGACCACCTCCAGGACATTGAGCAGGAGTTCGATGATGCCCCGGCCCGAGACATCAAAAAGTGAGCCGTCGGACTAGCCTGCTGCCATTGTAAATAGTTAGATAGTGTTAGGTTTCCTTATGTTTTTGTTTATTTTGGGCCGTTTGGACAATGCACCACATTTTTGTATATAGTTCTTTATTAGGTAGTGTTTTTTGTAGGTTTCATTTGATTTGTTGGGCTCATGGACCCTGGATTGGTGATTTGTATATAGTTGAACAGTGGATGTTTATTTTAATTTCACCATGGCGCAATGGATTTCAGATATTTTTTTTCCTTCGATTTGCTTTGTTGGACTGAGACTTTGGACAAATTTTCATTTGGATTTCCTTGGATTCTGATTTCATATTTTTTATTCTTTTCCCGACATGCTGCATTTTATTTCTTATTCCCATTATTGAGTGTTTTTTTTTCATTACATTCATGTTGTGTTCAATAAGTTTTTGTTTCATACTTCGATGTGTGGTATTCTCTCATTGGTTTCATGCATGGCATGATATGGGTTTTCACATTCACTTGCACCCATTGTGTGTGTGTGACAGACATGTTTTCATGTACATACTTGCCATTCGGGTAGTATCATGTAATGGTCATTTCTCTGTGGGTGGATGCAATACTTGGTTCGGTCTTTGGGCTGGGGTGGCGTGGGGTGTGATGTGGGTGGCCATGAGGCCCATGATTGAGGATCATCATGACGTGGGTGCTAGGGGACATGAGTGGGGACCTGCTGGCAGGTGCCCCTGACTGCTGGGGGGTAGGGGTGCTGGGGGACATGTGTGGGACATGAGTGGGGGTCTGCTGGCAGGTGCCCCTGACTGCTGGTGGGTGGGGGTGCTGGGGGACATGAGTGGCTGCCTGCTGGCAGGTGCCCCTGACTGCTGGGGGGCGGGGGTGATAGGGGACATGAGTGGGACATGAGTGGGGGCCTGCTGGCAGGTGCCCCTGACTGCTGGGGGGTGGGGGTGCTGGGGGACATGAGTGGGGGCCTGCTGGCAGGTGCCCCTGACTGCTGGGGGATAGGGGTGCTGAGGGACATGAGTGGGGGCCTGCTGGCAGGTGCCCCTGACTGCTGGGGGGTGGGGGTGCTGGGGGACATGAGTGGGGGCCTGCTGGCAGGTGCCCTTAACTGCTGGGGGGTGGGGGTGCTGGGGGACATGAGTGGGTGCCTGCTGCCAGGTGCCCCTGACAGCTGGGGGGTGGGGGTGCTGGGGGACATGAGTGGGACAAGAGTGGGGGCCTGATGGCAGGTGCCCCTCACTGCTGGGGGACATGAGTGGGGGCCTGCTGGCAGGTGCCCCTAACTGCTAGTGGGTGGGGGTGCTAGGGGACATGAGTGGGCGCCTGCTGGCAGGTGCCCCTGACTGCTGGCGGATGGGGGTGCTGGGGGACATGAGTGGGGGCCTGCTGGCAGGTGCCCCTGACTGCTGGAGGTTGGGGGTGCTGGGGGACATGAGTGGGGGCCTGCTGGTAGGTGCCCCTGGCTGCTGGGGGGTGGGGGTGCCTGGGGACATGAGTTGGGGCCTGCTGGCAGGTGCCCCTGACAGCTGGGGGAGCTGGGGGACATGTGTGGGACATGAGTGGGGGCCTGCTGGCAGGTGCCCCTGACTGCTGGGGGGTGGGGGTGCTGGGGGACATAAGTTGTTGATCACTAGTGCAAGGTGACATGTGGCTTGGCTGGGGGGCATGCCCATGGTGGATGGGCTGCCTGCCGGACATGACCAGGGGTGCAGGGTAGTCCCCTGTGGTGTGGGCTGCCTGCAGGGGCCGTGGAGGGTGTAGAGGGAACACCTGGGAGGACCCACACTGCCAATTCACATGTAGGACTCCCTGCGCACCCCTGAAATTCACGTACCCCACTCTGACAGCAAAATCACATGTGAAACTTCCCGTGAAGCCCAGTTATTCACGTACCCCACTCGCACAGGGCTAATCACGTGTGAAACTTCCCACGAACCCCATTTATACACATACCCCACTCGCACAGGGCCAATCGCTTGTGAAACTTCCGGCGCACTCCAGTAATACAAGTACCCCACTCACACAGGGCATTTTGTGTGTAAAACTTCCTGTGAACCCCCGAAATACACCTTCCCCTCTCCAATCGCGAGTGAAACTTCCCGCGCACCCCAGGAATACATGTACCCCACTCGCACAGGGCATTTCCCGTGTGAAACTTCCCGCACACCCCTGAAATACACGTTCCCCGCTCCAATTGCGTGTGAAACTTCCCGCGCACCACAGGAATACACATACCCCACTCGCACAGGGTCTATTGCGTGTGAAACTTCCCGGGCACCCCAGGAATACACGTACCCCACTCGCACAGGGCATTTTGCGTGTGAAACTTCCCGTGAACCCCATGTTATACACGTACCCCGCTTCAATCGCGTGTGACACTCCCCGTGCAGTGGGGTACATGTATTCGGAGGGGTGTGCGGGGAGTTTTACCGGCTTTTTCGTGGTTGGGGCCTGTGCGCCATGTACGGGATTTGTGTGCTGTGGATGGCGCACGGGAAGGGGTTTGGGGCATAACTGGCACTGCTGCAGGGTCGCTGTGCCACTCTGCGCCACGGCTGGTTTTGGAAGCTAAAATCCATGAATACACTGTGCGCGGAAATGGATTTTAGCACACGCGGCTCGCGCAGAAATTTGCACGCGCACACTGTGCACCAGCCGCGTGCGCCACTTGGGTGCTGAATTCTATGAATTAGCCCCTTTATTTGTAATAAAACGGTTCCCCCCTTGGAGAAGTGCAACACTTCTTTTGGAGAAAAGAACACCAAGCCAGAGGAGCACCACATATCCACATGCTTTTATGGATTAAAGGTGCACCTAAATTTGGTCAAGACAGTGATGCCACTGTTTTGCAGTTTATTGAAAAATATGTCACTTGTGAAATTCAAATTGGAAGCAACAAATAGTGATCTTCATGCACAAATTTTACAATTTCAAAGACACAAATGTGGAAAATATTGTCGTCGCATATACAAAAACAAAGGGAAATACTACACCAAACGCAGATTTGGTTTCCCTAGACCAGTTATAAATACAGGTCAAGTGAACAACCTCATGTCTTCAGTTAGACATAGTGTTAAAGTTAAGTCACCTAAAAATACATATTACATAAAAAGAAAAGAAGAAAAATATATCAATGATTATAATGCAATCATTACCCACTTATGGAATGCAAACATAGATGTGCAGTACATTGCAGACAATTCTACTGCAGTTGCACGATATGTCACAGCATACTTAACCAAAGCAGAAAAGACAGAGCTCCAAGACCTCTGGAATGACCTGTCATCAGATAAAACAGTGTCTCAGAAATTATACAGCTTGGGCATAACAATACTCTCTCATAGAGAATGTAGATCATATGAAGCAGCTGATCGTTTAACTGGTACTGCATTGCATGGTAAATCTGAAAATATGGTATGGCTAAGTCTTGGTCCAGTTAAATCTAGAAAAAGAGTTCTAAAATCATACGAAGATAAACAATAGCCAAACGTGATCCCAACAGCCAAGACATTTTAAAAAACAATTTATTGGACACATACTACCCAAACAGAAGTAATACTTTGGAAACCATGAGTCTATACCACATAGCCCAAAACTACACATACAAAAATAATATAAAACCTGATGAAAAAAAAGGTAAATACAGAGTGACAAACTGTGAAGGCAGCTTAATTAAACTCACCAAACCAAATTTAATTAATAATATCAAATTGTCATTAAAGACTCCTCAACATAAAGAAGTATATTACATGTCCCTGCTACAACTCCTTAAAGCATGGAGAAAAGAAGAAGAAATACAAGATAACTATGACTCATATGAAGATGCTTTAAAAGCAAATGAAAGCACTATAACTGATGTAAACTTTACACAGTACAAAACAATGTTACACAATGAACAGAAACACGAAGAAGAACTCCAGGCCCAACTAGATAAAGAAACTCCTGACAGTAGTCAACCTTCTGTAACAGGAAGCCAAGGACCACTGGGAGAACCACTAATACTAAATGAGGCAGAATTAGCTATGATAAAGTGGAAAACACCATGTGTCAGTATGAAGATAAAGAAGACTTAACTATACTACAATCAAAACTAAACAATGAGCAACGTAGCATTTTCCAAGAAGTAACAAAACAAATTGCACATGGTGTACAACATGAAAATAAAGAATGTTGCTGCATAATTATAAACCTATACTACTGTACGTCAGTGGTGAAGCTGGTTCTGGCAAAACATTCCTAATCAAAATCATCAGTAAGTTCCTTCAACAATTGACAAACAACAAACTGTCAGCTGTTGTTACTGCCTCACTGGTTTAGCTGCCTACAACATAGGTGGTGTCACGTTACACCGATTACTACTATTGCCAGTAGAACACCAAAACAAATTAGACTATTACAAACTTTCTGCAGAAGTTGCAATGGAACTACACAGAGTATTGAAACAAATGAAAATGCTACTAATAGATAAAGTGAGCATGGTCTCCAACCTAATGTTGGCTTTGATTCACCTCAGATTACAAGAAGTACTCAAAACAAACTATGAAGAGCTCTTTGCAGGAAAACACATTATTGTTTTCAGAGATCTTCTTCAATTGACAACAGTAAAAGGGGAGCCTATTTTTAAAACATTAGGACACAAACTCTGCCGTAAAACTGATGGCAGCATTGGAAATGTCAACCTTCGGCAACATTTCCAATACAGAGAATTAACAGAAAACATGCGGCAATCTGCAGATCTCACTTATGCCAACATCTTAAATAGTATCAGAGTTGGTATACTTTCTAAAGAAGCAGAAGCAATATTGAAAACCCAGCAAATTCATGCACTTTATGGCGATAATGCATGTGCTACAGATGTTAAGGAACAATTAGCACACAAAAATGTCAATTGTATAGCCTTAATGCCAACTCTTGCAAGCTGTTTCAAATTCAATGAAATAACCTTAAGTAAAGAAATGCGACCAATAATGGAAATTGGCGCCACAGACAAACTAGATGTACATGGTATGACACTACCCATGTGTGACCAAGCCACACCAAGACTAAATAGTTTAGAAAAATCAATCTCAAACACAGCAGGCTTAGAAAAGATATTAAAATTATCCTTAAATTGAAAGTAATGCTTAAATGTAACATTGACGTGGACCAAGGACTAGTTAATGGAGCACTGGGTACAGTTGTTGGCTTTCAAACATACCCACGTGACAACAAAATTCAGTTTGTCAATATTCTCTTTGACAAACTTTCAGAAGTAAAAAGGATAGGACGCTCAACAGCTCGATTCCTTCTCTTCAAAGAAATGTATGTACGCAGAGAACAATTTTCTCTAACTCTTGCATACGCAGTCACGATTCAGAAATCACAAGGTCTTACCCTAGACAAAGCAATGATAGATATTGGCAACACAGTCTTTAAAGAAGGCATGAGCTACATAGCACTATCACGCTTACGTACACTTGGCGGTCTATTTCTAATCAACTTTGATGCAAGTAAAGTAAACGCTGATATTCCTTGCATTTTAGAATACAATAGACTTTGCTCACTATACACCCCCCATCTAATCACATATTCTGTTCAACAAAAAGGAAAACGTTATAAAAGAAAAATAAATCAAACAGAAATGCAACAGGATGTCACTGCAAATCCTCCAAAGAGAGTAAAAGATACTAATACTTCATCAAGTATCACAAGCAAAAAAGTATCAATTAGGGAAAGTAAACCAGGTACTTCTTCAAAGAAGGAAGACAAACTCCAAAAAAAGCAGTCAGATACAGAACTACCTGGTCCATTTAAACTCTCAAATATAGTTGGTGTAAGTTGCTATGCAAATGTAGCAATGAATATTCTATTTCTAATTGAAATAGAATACCTACACAGTACAGACCCATTGTGTTTGCAAATGTTAGTACTTCATAGAAACGCAACAAACAATCCTGACAACACGTATAATGTTTATGGAATAAGACAACAATTGGACTACTGTGCTGCAATGGTGAAATGCACTATAAGCTCACAGGAAGATCCACAAGAATTTCTAATGTACTTACTACAAACACTGGAAAACAAAAACATACCTATAAATGAAATCTTCCAGATTTCATACATTTGGAAACATACATGCACTCTCTGCAACAATGTGACACAAGAAGAAATCCCCAATGAACGCTTCATATATATATCAATACCTAATTGTGAATCCATTCCATTTCAGCAACTTGTACAAAATGCAAACCATGGTAGATTATGTTCTACCTGCAATTCAGATAATCGTTCTACGTTAGTAATACTAATGCTTCTACATTACAAAGCAGGTGGTACCAAAAACAACTGCAAGCTGACTGGATTCACACATGGTCAAATATCACTTGGTAAGAAAACCTTCACAACAATTGGTATAATCTACCACGCGGGAGCCACAACCAATTCAGGGCACTACACTGCATATATAAAAAAAAATGTGGATGGTTTGAATGTAATGATAGTACCATTACTCTAAAGCAGAGATTACCAGCACATCTTACAAATGCTTATTTAATGTTCTTAAAACCAAAATTTGATAACTAAACTGTACTTAAACCTTAAGTAAACTTGTAGTAGAAAAATATAAACGGTTAGAATATTCCAAAAGCTATCTAACTGCCCAAAGATTTGACAACAACTAATCAGATAAATGAATACCACTAAATTAGAGCAAAAAATAGACAGTTAGAATACACCAATTGGTGTCTAACTGTCCCAAAATTTAACAATATCCAAACAGATAAATCAATACCACTAAAATATATAAAAAAAATAGGCAGTTAGTATTACAATGCGTCCAATATGAGACAGAACAATTATGCAGTTCACTAACCTGGGCAGCGGGCGGACTCCGTACCAGCAACAAGGCAGATAGTGAAGGCTTCCCGGGAAACCCTGCTCCCTCCCAGCCGTTAGCTTCAGCTGAGGAGGAACCACAGTCCCCAGGGAAAACCCTCCGGGGAAGAAAAACCCTGTGTTGTAATGACAGGATACTGTAGACCTTCAGGATGAATCAGCCAGCTTCCCTTCAAAAGATCCGGTGCAGACGAAGCTGGTCCTGGACGGAAGAAAGGAGAGGTAAGTTTTCTCCACTTTCGATCGTCTGTTGTTGATACGAATAGCTATGTTAACTTACTCCGGGTATGGAGTTGAGAGATTCGAGAAGTCTGTGTAAAGTCTTCGGGAAGGGGGTGAGTCTCTTTAGGTTGGAAGCGGACCTTAGGGGAGAGGAGGTGAGCAGACGGAGTCCGGAAAATGGCGAAGCGCCGATCTGGAGAGTAGCGACGCATTTGCTTAACTTCCTGGTCGGGTTATATGGAGTCACATGATCGTCGCGGCGTGAAGGAAAACAACGTGCAACCTCTGCAGCGGGAGCTTCACAATCAGATTCAGAGGCGTCCGCCATCTTGGGTGAGTAGGAATGCATTGTGTTGTACACCCGATGCTGTCGCCAAAGCGACCACCGGTGCAAAGGTGTAACAGTATGCCCCCTCCTACGAGGCGCACAACCCGGCTTCCCAGGGTGCCGCCTGAAAAACCGTCGAACCAACGAGGGAGCATGAACCCCCGATGCCAATTCCCAAGTCCGTTCGGCAGGAGAATAGCCCTTCCAGTCCACAAGAAATTGCAACCGGCCTCTGTGATATCTGGAATCGCAAATTTCTGCCACTTCATACTCTGGTCCCGTATCAGTCATCATCGGAGGAGGACGAACTGCAGGGGTGCGTTGAAATCTATCCTTCACGGATAGTTTGATCTGGGAGACGTGAAAGACCGGATGAAGACGGGCCCAGGAAGGAGGCAGCGCTAGTCGGACTGCCACCGGACCGACAAATGATTTCACTTTAAACGGTCCAAAATATCTGGGCGACAGCTTGGACGGCACCAGATGTCTCGGGAGGAATCGGGCTGATAACCAGACCGCATCCCCGACTTGAAGGGATGGCAGATCTAGTCGACGGCGATTAGCTGCCCTCTTGGCTCGATCTTGGGCGGCCTGCAGAGCTATTCGAGCGAGCTGTTGACCCTTCTGAATACCATCGACTAGACTGTCTATTCCAGGACAATTGGCAGAGGACTTAGAGATGGACGGTTCAAAGGATGGATGAAATCCATAGGAACAGTAAAAAGGACTGGTCTTTAGTGCCGAATGACTGGCATTATTGTATGCATATTCAGCCAAGGGTAGGAGATCTCCCCAATCATCCTGTGCCGCAGAAACAAAACAGCGCAGATATGTCTCTAGTGTTTGGTTTAGGCGCTCAGTCTGCCCATTTGTTTGGGGATGATATCCTGAGCTAAGGGCTCTATTGATTCCCAATGATTGACAAATACCCTTCCAAAATTGCGAGATATATTGGGGACCCCGATCAGACACAATAGTGTTAGGAAGACCGTGTCTAGAGAATATTTCTGAAATAAATATCTTTGACATAAGAGCAGCCCCAGGGAGTTTTTGCAGAGGAACGAAATGGGCCATCTTCGTGAAATAGTCAATAGTCACCATAACGGTGGTGTAACCCGAGGACAACGGAAGGTCGACAATGAAGTCAGTGGAAATGACTTGCCAGGGCTTGTCCGGAATTGGCATACAGGTGAGTAAACCAAAAGGTGGATACCTGGGAGTCTTAGACTGTAGACAAACCGTGCATGCTGATACATAATCTTGGACATCCTTGGTTATCCGTGGCCACCAAAAATGACGAGTAGTCAGCTCAAGGGTGTTTTGATATCCTCGATGCCCGGCTGCCTTGGAGTCATGACACATGAACAGGACTTCTTTCTGAAGTGTCGGGGTCGGAATAAATACCTGATCCTTAAAAAAGTAGTATCCCTTCTCCTGAGTCAGCGAATGAGTCTCTTGTAAGTTCCTGCAGATTGGATCTAGACGTGCCGTTTCCTGTCTGACAATATGTAGAAAATCAGTCACTGTTGCCAGAAATGTAGCTTTAGGAAAGAAAGGCTCAGAATGGAACTTTTTGATAGGAGGATCCTTTCTTGAAAGCGCATCTGCTCGGAGGTTTTGATTCCCGGGCAGGAAAGTAAATTCTATCCGAAACGGTAGAAAAAAATGAGCCCAGCGAGCTTGTCGACTGTTAGTGGTATGGGCTTGTTGCAATACTTTGAGGTTGTGATGGTCGGTTCGAACCTCGACCGGGTAGGCCGAGCCCAGCAATAGATGTCTCCACTCCTCAAAGGCTCGCTTGATTGCCAGCAATTCTTTATCAAGGACTGAATAATTTATTTCCGAGGAGGAGAAGGTCTTGGAGAGATAAGCAACTGGTCCTTCTACTCCTGACTCGTCCTTTTGCAAAAGAATTGCTCCTAGAGCATGGTGAGACGCATCAGTCTCGACAATGAATGGTCGAGACTGGTCTGGGGTGAGCAAAACGGAAGCAGACGTGAAAAGATTCTTTAGTTCCGAAAAGGCTTTCTGCGCAGGGTCATCCCAAACGAAAGTCTTCCCCTTCTTCAGAAGACTGGTAATGGGAAGCACGGTCTCGGAGAATCCTGGGATGAATTTTCTATAAAAATTAGCGAACCCCAAAAATCGTTGGATCTCTTTGACGTTCGAAGGGGAAGGCCAATCTAATATAGCCGAGATCTTCCGAGGGTCCATAGAAATCCCCTGGGCAGACAGCACGAACCCAAGATACGTCACTTGGTTCCTGTGGAACTCGCATTTTGCCAGTTTGCAATACAGCTGGTTGGCCTTAAGTCGGTCTAATACCAAATTGACATGTCGGATGTGTTCCTCTATTTTCTGTGAAAAGACTAGAATATCATCCAAATAGACGATTACATAGTGAAGGAGTACATCGGCGAATAGATGGTCCATGAAGCGCTGAAAAACAGCGGGAGCATTAGCCAACCCAAACGGCATCACCCTATATTCGTAGTGACCGAATGGGGTCCGAAAGGCAGTCTTCCACTCGTCGCCAGGGGCGATGCGAATCAAGTGATATGCCCCTCGTAAATCCAACTTGGTATAGAGCGAAGCCCCTTGAACGGCTTCCAGAATGTCTGGGATAAGCGGCATTGGATACTTATCCGGGATGGTGACCTTATTGAGCCCTCGGTAGTCTATGCATGGCCGTAGTTCCTCTGTATCCCTTTTGGGAATGAAGAATAACGAAGCACCGGCGGGTGATTTGGACTCAGTTATAAGACCGTTTTGAAGATTAGTCTGAAGGTAGTCTTTGAGAGCCTTTTTCTCCGGTTGGGATAAGATGTACATTCGGCCAAAAGGTATCGGTTGATCAGGGAACAAATCTAAATGACAGTCATCCCGACGGTGAGGAGGTAATGTAGGGTATTCTGGCTGAGAAAATATGGACTGAAATTGTTGATGACACCTCGGGATCTGACTGACCATCCCAATCGAGGAGCCTTCGGTTGGTACTACCATCATGGAAGGTGCTTGAATGCCAACAGATGATTGAGTAAGACAATGGGAAACACAATATTCGGAACCTAGAAACAAAGTTCCTGCCTTCCAGTTTATAAAAGGATTATGGGTTCGCAGCCACGGTAAGCCCAAAATAATGGGAAAATGAGCAGTTTTTATCAGGTCAAAAACTAACGTCTCCTGGTGGGTTGAAATTAGGCATGTAAGAGGAGTAGTCTGTTCTCGAATGGGTCCAGAACTAAGGGGACAACCATCCACCCCCTGAATGGGTGTTATACACGTCTTGGTGGATCTAATGATTCCATGCTTCGCAGCCCATTGGTCATCAATAAAGTTGCCAGCTGCTCCGCAATCGATCAATGCCGGAACCCCACGTAGCTCTAAGTCTGGTAATTTCAAGATCAGGGGAAGTACTAACATAGTGTGTTCCGTAATGTCCTCTTTAAGAGAAGTACCAAGTCTCTTTGGGGAACTCCTTTCAGGACCTCCTGCCGTGGTTCCCCTTACGACAGGGTCTTGGCGTTTCCCCGCATCGGATTCCTTGTCCGACGAGGAGGGACGACGGGACAATCCTTCAGCATGTGAGATGAAGCCCCACAGTACATACATAGGCCCTGACTCATCCGTCTTTCTCTTTCGCCCTCTGACAAAGGGCCTCTGGCCACTCCTATTTGCATGGGTTCGTCGGGTTTCTGGGATCGAGAAACCGGGGAAGGAGAACTAGAGAATAGTTGAGAGGGTTTCCCTCTCTTCTTCTCATGGAAGCGTTCATGGAGACGGTAATCAATCTGCATGGTGAGCGCAATCATCTCGGCTAAATTGGCGGGACGAGGAACCTTCGAGACTTCATCTTTCAGTTCCTCGGAAAGACCTCTGCGAAACAGCGTGAGGAGACCGTCATCCGGCCACCCTGTTTCAGCTGATAGCTGTTTAAATTGAGTCACGTAACTCATAAGGTCTTTATTTCCCTGTTTTAAATCTAGCAGTTTCTCCTGAGTAGAGACTGAAATTTCCTGCCTACTAAACATAGACCGCAAACTGTTAGTAAAGGCTGGGTATGAGTCTAGAATGGCATTTTCTGAGGTGACTAAGGGTGTCGCCCAGGCCAATGCAGGGCCTGCCAAGTGGGATATCAGATAACCTACTTTGTCCTTATCAGAAGGGAAAAAACGTGCTTTGAAGGTAAACTGAACCAGGCAACTATCCAGGAACTCCTTGAGTTTGTGCGGGTTTCCGTCATACTTATCGGTATGCAAGGCATAAGGAGGAGTTTCTGAAAACGCTCGAGCGACCTGTTGTCTTAACTGAGCATTGTCTTGTTTTAGAGATTGCATCTCCAGAGACATAGACTGCATAGCAGCCATCAATTGTTGCATTTGTTGCTCCATCGGAGTCCACCGTCTGCACAAGAGCCTGTGATAGGATATTTCCTATATTTTGGCGTCGCTAACTATTACAATGCGTCCAATATGAGACAGAACAATTATGCAGTTCACTAACCTGGGCAGCGGGCGGACTCCGTACCAGCAACAAGGCAGATAGTGAAGGCTTCCCGGGAAACCCTGCTCCCTCCCAGCCGTTAGCTTCAGCTGAGGAGGAACCACAGTCCCCAGGGAAAACCCTCCGGGGAAGAAAAACCCTGTGTTGTAATGACAGGATACTGTAGACCTTCAGGATGAATCAGCCAGCTTCCCTTCAAAAGATCCGGTGCAGACGAAGCTGGTCCTGGACGGAAGAAAGGAGAGGTAAGTTTTCTCCACTTTCGATCGTCTGTTGTTGATACGAATAGCTATGTTAACTTACTCCGGGTATGGAGTTGAGAGATTCGAGAAGTCTGTGTAAAGTCTTCGGGAAGGGGGTGAGTCTCTTTAGGTTGGAAGCGGACCTTAGGGGAGAGGAGGTGAGCAGACGGAGTCCGGAAAATGGCGAAGCGCCGATCTGGAGAGTAGCGACGCATTTGCTTAACTTCCTGGTCGGGTTATATGGAGTCACATGATCGTCGCGGCGTGAAGGAAAACAACGTGCAACCTCTGCAGCGGGAGCTTCACAATCAGATTCAGAGGCGTCCGCCATCTTGGGTGAGTAGGAATGCATTGTGTTGTACACCCGATGCTGTCGCCAAAGCGACCACCGGTGCAAAGGTGTAACAGTTAGAATACACCTACTGGTATCTAACTGCTCCAAAATTTTACAATATCCAATCAAATAAATAATATGTAACTGCTCCAAAAAATGCAGCAAGCCAATGTGTAAAGCATTGGCCAGAAACAACAAGTGAACACTGAATACAAACAAACAAATAAACTGTAGCATAACAAAAAACGTTTTTTTTTTAATCCAACATGGATTTTGTTTTCTCCCACAGACCCAATGATTTTAGCAACAAAGACAGAAACTGAGCAAATTGCACAGTACTCTGGTTTGAAATCTACTAAATATGAGGGTAAAAAAAAAAATGTTGATTATACAATGTAATAAGTCATTACAAAATACTAATACTAACATGCTATTTTCTTTTATCTCAGAAATGAACAAGAAATACATGTACTCCAGTTACTAAACCAAACAGTAAGTATATTATACACTCTATGCCCTGGCCACAACCATCGCAGCATATCACACCCATTGTATCTTATAACTTTGTTCCTTATAAATTTGTTTTTGACCCAAACTTATAAGCAACTATAAGTGTGATATGCTGCGGTGGTTGTGGCCAGGGCATAGAGTGTTCGGTGCATGGCCAAATGGCCATGCACCCAACACTCTATGCCCTGGCCACAACCACTGCAGCATATCACACCCATGGAGTCAAACATATCAACTATGGCCTATGGAAACTTTTAGGGGGTAATTCATAGAATTCAGCGCACAATTGGCGCACACGGCTGGCGCACAGTGTGCGCGTGCGAATCCCTGCGCCAGCCGCGTGCGCCAAAACCCATTTCCGCGCACAGCGTATTCATGGATTCCAGCTACCAAAACCAGCCGTGGCGCACAGTGGCACAGCGACCCTGCTGCAGCGCCAGTTACGCCCCCAAGAACGCCTCTCGCGCAGGGAAAAGCCATCAGAATCCCCAATCCAGCGCAAAGGGCTGCGCTAACCCTGTACCAGCACGGCAAGCGGGCTACGTGTATCACTGGGGTGCGCGGGAAGTACCTCACGTCATTTCAGCTGGGTACGTGCATTTCAGGGGTGCGCGGGAAGTTCCACACGCGAATGTCCTGGCTACGTGTATTTCGGGGTGCGCGGGAAGTTTCACATGCGATATCAGCAGGGTACGTGTATTCCAGGGGTGCGCGGGAAGTTCCACACGCGAATGTCCAAGCTACGTGTATTTTGGGGTGCGCGGGAAGTTTCACACGCGATATCAGCAGGGTACGTGTATTCCAGGGGTGCACGGGAAGTTCCACACGCGATTTCAGCAGGGTACGTGTATTACTGGGGTGCGCTTGAAGTTCCACACGCGATTCCATCAGGGTACGTGTACATCACGGGTGCGCAGGAATTTTCACACGTGAATTCAGCAGGGTACGTGTATATCAGGGGTGCGCGGGAAGTTCCACACGCGAATGTCCCGGCTACGTGTATTTCGGGGTGTGCGGGAAGTTTCACACGCGATATCAGCAGGGTACGTGCATATCAGGGGTGCGCGGGAAGTTCCACAAGCGAATGTCCTGGCTACGTGTATTTCGGGGTGCGCGGGAAGTTTCACACGCGATATCAGCAGGGTACGTGCATATCAGGGGTGCGCGGGAAGTTCCACAAGCGAATGTCCTGGCTACGTGTATTTCGGGAAGCGCGGGACGTTCCACACGCGATATCAGCAGGGTACGTGTATTACAGGGGTGCGTGGGGAGCACCACAAGTGAATTGCACGTGTGGGTCCTCCCAGGTGTTCCCTCTACATCCTCCACGGCCCCTGCAGGTGGCTCACACAACAGGGGCCTACCCTGCACATGTCCTGCAGGCACCCCATCCACCATGGCCATGCCCCCCAGCCAACCCACATGTCAACTTGCACTACTGCCCACCAACGCATGTCCCCCTGCACCCCCAGCCACCAGGGGCACCCTTCACCAGGCCCCCACCCATGTCTCCCACCACCCCGACCCCCAAGCAGTGCAGGGGCAGCCTCCACCAGGCCCCCACCCATGTCCAACTCATGTTCCCCACCAACCACACCCCCCAGCAGTGCAGGGGCACCCTTCACCAGGCCCCCACCCATGTCCAACTCATGTCCCCACCACCCCCACCCCCCAGCACTGTGGGGCACCTGCCAGCAGGCCCCCACCCATGTCCAACTCATGTACCCACCACCCCCACCCCCCAGCACTGTGGGGCACCTGCCAGCAGGCCCCCACCCATGTCCAACTCATGTTCCCCACCACCCCCCAGCACTGTGGGGCACCTGCCAGCAGGCGCCCACCCATGTCTCCCACCACCCCCAACCCCGAGCAGTGCAGGGGCACCCTCCACCAGGCCCCCACCCATGTCTCCCACCACCCCCACCCCCCAGCAGTGCAGGGGCACCCTCCACCAGGCCTCCACCCATGTCTCCCACCACCTCCACCCCCCAGCACTGTGGGGCACCTGCCAGCAGGCCCCACCCATGTCCAACTCATGTCTTCACCACCCCCACCCCCAGCACTGTGGGGCACCTGCCTGCAGGCCCCCACCCATGTCCATCTTATGTTCCCCACCACCCCCACCCCCCAGCACTGTGGGGCACCTGCCAGCAGGCCCCCACCCATGTCTCCCACCACCCCCCACACCCCAGCAGTGCATGGGCACCCTTCACCAGGCCCCCACCCATGTCTCCCCCCACCCCCACCCCCCAGCAGTGCAGGGGCACCCTCCACCAGGCCCCCACCCATGTCTCCCACCACCCCCACACCCAGCACTGTGGGGCATCTGCCAGCAGGCCCCCACTCATGTCCAACTCATGTTCCCCACCACACCCACCCCCCAGCAGTGAAGGGGCACCTGCCAGCAGGCCCCCACCCATGTCTCCCACCACCCCGACCCCCAAGCAGTGCAGGGGCAGCCTCCACCAGGCCCCCACCCATGTCCAACTCATGTTCCCCACCAACCACACCCCCCAGCAGTGCAGGGGCACCCTTCACCAGGCCCCCACCCATGTCCAACTCATGTCCCCACCACCCCCACCCCCCAGCACTGTGGGGCACCTGCCAGCAGGCCCCCCACCCATGTCCAACTCATGTACCCACCACCCCCACCCCCCAGCACTGTGGGGCACCTGCCAGCAGGCCCCCACCCATGTCCAACTCATGTTCCCCACCACCCCCCAGCACTGTGGGGCACCTGCCAGCAGGCGCCCACCCATGTCTCCCACCACCCCCAACCCCGAGCAGTGCAGGGGCACCCTCCACCAGGCCCCCACCCATGTCTCCCACCACCCCCACCCCCCAGCAGTGCAGGGGCACCCTCCACAAGGCCTCCACCCATGTCTCCCACCACCTCCACCCCCCAGCACTGTGGGGCACCTGCCAGCAGGCCCCACCCATGTCCAACTCATGTCTCCACCACCCCCACCCCCAGCACTGTGGGGCACCTGCCTGCAGGCCCCCACCCATGTCCATCTTATGTTCCCCACCACCCCCACCCCCCAGCACTGTGGGGCACCTGCCAGCAGGCCCCCCCCATGTCTCCCACCACCCCCACACCCCAGCAGTGCATGGGCACCCTTCACCAGGCCCCCACCCATGTCTCCCCCCACCCCCACCCCCCAGCAGTGCAGGGGCACCCTCCACCAGGCCCCCACCCATGTCTCCCACCACCCCCACACCCAGCACTGTGGGGCATCTGCCAGCAGGCCCCCACTCATGTCCAACTCATGTTCCCCACCACACCCACCCCCCAGCAGTGCAGGGGCACCTGCCAGCAGGCCCCCACCCATGTCTCCCACCACCCCCACCCTCCAGCAGTGCAGGGGCACCCTCCACCAGGCCCCCACCCATGTCTCCCACCACCCCCACCCCCCAGCACTGTGCGGCACCTGCCAGCAGGCCCCCACCCATGTCCAACACATGTTCCCCACCACCCCCACCCCCCAGCAGTGCAGGGGCACCTGCCAGCAGGCCCCCACCCATGTCTCCCACCACCCCCACCCCCAGCAGTGCAGGGGCACCCTCCACCAGGCCCCCACCCATGTCTCCCACCACCCCCACCACCCAGCACTGTGGGGCACTTGCCAGCAGTCCCCCACCCATGTCCAACTCATGTTCCCCACCACCCCCACCCCCCAGCAGTGCAGGGGCACCTGCCAGCAGGCCCCCACCCATGTCTCCCACCACCCCACCCCCCAGCAGTGCAGGGGCACTCTCCCCCAGACCCCCACCCATGTCTCCCACCCCCCCCACCCCCCAGCAGTGCAGGGGCACCCTCCACCAGGCCCCCACCCATGTCTCCCACCACCCTCACCCCCTTGCACTGTGGGGAACCTGCCAGCAGGCCCCCACCCATGTCCAACTCATGTTCCCCACCACCCCCACACCCCAGCAGTGCAGGGGCACCTGCCAGCAGGCCCCCACTCATGTCCCCACCACCCCCACCCCCCAGCAGTGCAGGGGCACCCTCCACCAGGCCCCCACGCATGTCTCCCACCACCCCCACCCCCCAGCAGTGCAGGGGCACCCTCCACCAGGCCCCCACCCATGTCTCCCACCACCCCCACCCCCCAGCAGTGCAGGGGCACCCTCCACCAGGCCCCCACCCATGTCTCCCACCACCCCCACCCCCCAGCACTGTGGGGCACCTGCCAGCAGGCCCCCACCCATGTTCAACTCATGTTCCCCACCACCCCCACCCCCCAGCAGTGCAGGGGCACCTGCCAGCAGGCCCCCACTCATGTCCCCACCACCCCCACCCCCCAGCAGTGCAGGGGCACCCTCCACCATGCCCCCACGCATGTCTCCCACCACCCCCACCCCCAGCAGTGCAGGGGCACCCTCCACCAGGCCCCCACACATGTCCCCACCACCCCCACCCCCCAGCAGTGCAGGGGCACCCTCCACCAGGCCCTCACCCATGTCTCCCAGCACCCCCAACCACCAGCAGTGCAGGGGCACCCTCCACCAGGCCCTCACCCATTTCTCCCACCACCCCCACCCCCCAGCAGTGCAGGGGCACCCTCCAACAGGCCCCCACCCATGTCTCCCACCACCCCCAGCCCCCAGCACTGTGGGGCACCTGCCAGCAGGCCCCGACCCATGTCCAACTCATGTTCCCCACCACCCCCACCCCCCAGCAGTGCAGGGGCACCTGCCAGCAGGCCCCCACTCATGTCTCCACCACCCCCACCACCCAGCAGTGCAGGGGCACCCTCCACCAGGCCCCCACCCATGTCTCCCACCACCCCCACCCATGTCTCCCACCACCCCCACCCCCCAGCAGTGCAGGGGCACCCTCCACCAGGCCCCCACACATGTCTCCCACCACCCCCACCCCCCAGCAGTGCAGGGGCACCCTCCACCAGGCCCCCACCCATGTCTCCCACCACCCCCACCCCCCAGCACTGTGGGGCACCTGCCAGCAGGCCCCCACCCATGTCCAACTCATGTTCCCCACCACCCCCACCCCCCAGCAGTGCAGGGGCACCTGCCAGCAGGCCCCCACTCATGTCCCCACCAGCCCCACCCCCCAGCAGTGCAGGGGCACCCTCCACCAGGCCCCCACCCATGTCTCCCACCACCCCCACCCCCCAGCACTGTGGGGCACCTGCCAGCAGGCCCCCACCCATGTCCAACTCATGTTCCCCACCACCCCCACCCCCCAGCAGTGCAGGGGCACCTGCCAGCAGGCCCCCACTCATGTCCCCACCGCCCCCACCCCCCAGCAGTGCAGGGGCACCCTCCACCAGGCCCCCACCCATGTCTCCCACCACCCCCACCCCCCTGCACTGTGGAGCACCTGCCAGCAGGCCCCAACTCATGTTCCCCAGTCAACATGTCATCACAATCTAGATCCCTGGTCCCTATGGTCAGCCTCCAAATGCAAAACACCCACCCGAGTATTGCATCCACCCACTCAGAAATGGCAATTACATGACAGAACACCAATTGCAAGTTTCGAAACAAACACATGTCCCTCACATACACCCAATGGGTGTCAGTGAATCTCAAAACCCATATCATGATATGCATGAAACCAATGAGATGATACTACACATTGAAGTTCGATAAAAAAATATGTATTAAAGGAAACATACATAGATTCAAAAATAAAGAAACAGAAATGGGAATGTACAAAAATGAAAAGAAGCATGTCCGTGAAAAAAAGCAAAACCAAAAATCATAATCCAAAGTAATGGTGTCCAAAGTCACTGTCCACAAAAGCAAATCCAATGGGAAATAATAATTGAAAGCCATTGCTCCATGGGTAAATTGTGAAAGAAAAATAAAATCCAACAGTGAACTATGTACAGACGAACAAGCCAGGGTCCATTATCCCAACAAAAGAAATGAAACCTATCTAACAACACTAACTAATAAAATAAACTATATACAAAAATGTGGCCAATGTCCAAAAGGTCCAAAATAAATCAAAAAACAAAGGACACCTAACACTACCTACATAACTATGTACAAGGGCAGTGGGCTAGTCTGACGGCTCACTTTTGGATGTCCCGGGCCAGGGCATCATCGAACTCCTGCTCAATGTCCCAGAGGCGGTCCTCCTCCATGGCCCCGAGGGTCCGCAGGGCTGTCGACGTGTCCACCTCCAACCCCCTGCGGATTGCCTCGAGGCACTAGGCCCGCCTCAGGGCCCTCCGCATGGAGTTCTCCACCCTGACCATTGTGAGCCGTGCCTCTTCCGCCCGCTGCCGCTCCGCATCTATGGCGTGGCCCAACCGCTGCCACATGGAAGACACTCTCTGTCCTGGGTCCTCCTGCCCTCCGGCCGATGCCTGCCCCTCCGATGTTGAAGGCCCCGAGCCTTCATGGCTCCCACCACGATGCTACTGCTGCTGTGCCTCTGCCCGTGCACTGCCTCCTGCTGCCTGCACATCCTCCGCCGGCTGGGGTGCAGTCGTTGATGTGGCCACCCCTGCTGGACGTCCGATTCCCGACTGTGGCAGGGATGCCGCCTCCACCAGCCTGGCCGCACCGTCAGAGGCTGCTCCACAGGGCACCCAGGTGATTGATGGGTGGGAAGATGGCACGGAGGACGACTGGCGCGTAGGGGGTTCAGTTGAGGAGGGGGTCGTAGCAAGCCCCATCAAACGGAGGAATCTGGCCTGGGTGACCTGTCCAAGCAGGCTGACGTGGTCAACGAGCCATTCGAGATGACGTGCAGTCTCCTCATGAAAAGACTGCAGGTCACCTCGCATGGCCCGTTGACGCAACGCCACACCAGTCAGGACAGGCTCAACCCGGACCCGGATAGCCACGTCCGCAGGCAGAGGAAGGCCAGTTGTCATTTGCTCATCCCCTGCCTGAAAACGGGTCTGGACGTAGGCATCCCTACTGGTGCAAGATGATGCAGGGACAGGATCAGGGACAGGATTGCACACAGGCACCTCCGCGGCGGCCTGTGCTGCCTCCTGTCCCTGGTCCTGCACTGCACCACTAGCACCAGTGGGATCCCCACCTCCAGACCCCGTATCTGTTGCTTGCACGGCCTCCTCCTCCACCAAATCCCCCACCAACCTGGATGACTCCGTGCCATCTTCCCCCGTTGGGCCCTGTGGGGTCCCAACTGCCCCTTCTGCTGCCGAGGAGTCCAACTCCAACCTCCGCCTCTTGGACCTCCCCCCGGCAGCTGCGGCCTGGGATGCGGCACCGGACTCCTCACTCCCCGACGAGATGACAACATGGGAGGGGAGCCGGGCCTTGCGTCTCCGGCTGGCGGTGGGATCCCCGCCGCTGTGCTCCACAGCACCATCTCCGCCCTCTTCATCAGTTGACGCTGCAGACAGGGAGAAATAAAACACAGGCATCAGGGCACTGTACAATGGACACATACACACATGACAGTTGTACATGAGTGGCATTGGCAAACCTCAGACATGCCATCACAATCCCCAACACACATGTCATTTCAACTCGCACACATGAGCCATACCACAGCCATATTGCAACTGCCAGCACCATCCATACCCATACAACAGCATGAGCAGGCAAAGCTGAAGTGCACAACACATGTACACACACCACCACACGTGCATGCATGTGTACACCTCTGCCAAGTGTCGCAGTGTTCAGATGGGCATCCATGTCACATCTTCCAATCAGGCTTCCACATCCCGCTGTCACATGCATCCATGTTGCATCACTGTTGCACCCTTGTCAAATACACACAAATGCACATGTATACAGTGCTGATACATGCAGCTGAAAACAACGTACATGCTTGACATCACGGACATGTCTACGTACATACACATTCATCCAAACATGTGTGCCCACACAACTGCATTTGGCATGCAAGCCTACACACACAAGCACCATCCATGTCTCACACATTACAGCCCTCGCATGTGTTAGCCCCACGGCCCTGTACACCCCCACCCCTACTCGACCCCATACAAACAGATGTGCAACCTGCACACTACTGAAACATCAGCACACGCACAGCTCACAATCAGGATGCATGTACACTTACCGCTCGACTCCAGACGGGTCTGCCTCTCAAGGACCTGGACGTGGAGCGCTGGGGATATGCGTTCCAGGACCCTCATCTGATCTTCCGACAAGTGGCCCCGGCACCCCTTGGCATCCGCTGCCTTCAAGAGGCGCTGGGCCTTGTTCAGGGTCCTGGACCTGAAGTCCTCCCAGCGCTTCTTGACATGTTGGAAGTCGCGGACTGCCACCCCCTCCGCGTTTATGGCAGTCACGATGTCAGTCCAGATCCGAGTCCGTCCTTCCTTGTCGGCGCGGGAACTTCCGAAGAAGGCATCATACTGCCCCAGGACTTGCTCCACCAGGACACCAACTTCGGTGGCACTGAAGCTGGTGCCCCTCTGCCTCTCTGGCCGGGGGTTGTCAGTGGTGCCAGATGTTGCAGTGCCCGACATGACAACCCCAGAGGCAGGAGTGGGTGGGCAACTGGGTCCTGGGGCTGGGCTGTGGAGCGATGGAATCCCAGTCGGGAGTCTTCGGTTCCAGCAGGGGTGGTCACAGCAACAGCACCCCTGGCTGATGTGCAGGCAGCAAATGGCAGGGCACGTGGGCAGCAGGCAGCAGCAGATGGCAGGTGGGAGCGTGCTCGGGGCTCTGGGGGGCAGTAGTTCGGCCTTCTGGGCAGGAGCGTAGTCTTCCGTGTGCTAACGCGTGGCCAGCTTGATACGGAGTGATTTGGCACGTGAAAATTCGGCACGTCAGCGTGTAATTCGAGGAAAGGCCCTTAGCGCGTAAGCGCGTCTGCACGCATACGCAATTTCATTGGACAGAAGGCCCTTCAAGCGCAACCACCCCTGTGACGTGACGCGTACAGGCGTGCATGGGCATTTCAGCGCGCGTGAAAAACTGCACGTCCGCGTGTAATACGAGGAAAGGGCCCATGCGCGTAAGTGATGTGACACGCGTGTGCATTTCCCTCAGCAGGGGTTAAAGGTGAGCGGGCCCAGCAGTTCGCTGTACGTGCCTTTTGTGCAGACCGACGTGTGTTGCTGCTTCCTGTTGTTTCGCGCGCCATCACAACTTCACAGCTATCAAGGACCTATCTCCTCTTTTGGCGGGGGTATTGGCTATGCGTGTTTTTCTGCATCGCGCTAGTCAGATGGTGAATCGCACACGTTCTTTTTCCCACTGCGGGTGCCCCTGTGTATCGCACCCATTTTCGATTTCATAGTAGCCTGCGTGTCCCACGCGTACGCGTTATTCGTGTTACTGGGTGCCACCGCGTACTGCGGGAGGTTGAATCCACGCACGTAGGCTGCAGGGTTGCGTGCACAGTTTTACTGCAGTTTTGGGGTGCCTGAGCATTGCGTGACCCGTCACTACATCACCAGGGTCACATACAGCCTTGCAGGTGCAGGGGGGCTGTTAACATCTTGCTTCCCACCCCCTTCACCCCAATTGCCCAGGTCAATTGTGGTGAACACCTCCCATTGGCACCACTCCATCTGTGCCGGCACTACTACATCTGTGCCATGGTTGGGAGGACACCAAAGGTGAGGGGCGCCTCAGCTGGGCATTCTCCTCATGGCGGGCGTGGTCGGGGACGTGGCCGTGGTTACCAGGGAGTAGGGGGACTCCAGGGTGTCCAGGGCGGCCACAGAGGGGGAAGAGGCAGGGGTGCGCCACTTGAACACAATGTTGCGCCATGTGTCGGTGCAGTCATGCCACCACCCCCTGTGGTTCCGGAGGATGCAGCATCTGCATCTGGTACCGGCGCCAGTGTGACCCGGCAGTCCGTTCCATCGACTGCCACAGGCCCAAGGATAGTGGTAGCTGCAGGTGCAGCTGTGGACACCGCCACCCAGGCTCGGGGTCTGCCAGCGCAGGCTGGTTGGCACTTGAAGAGCCCTTGGTAGATCTCCAACAGGCCTGGGGGGAAACCATAGGGGCATGCCGGGCTGCTCAGACCAAGACATGTGTCGCTGGGGCAGTCATGTCATCTGCTGCCCCGAACAGCCGGGTGTTGCCAAGTGCAGGGGAAGATGCACCCAACAGCACCCCGGTTGTGAGTCTGCCAACCAGGACCGTTGCGGTCAATGACCCTGCCACAGCTGATGTTGCTGCGCAGGGTCCATTAGTGGGCACCCAGCTGCCAGCGACACAAGTCAGGCCTTTGGTCATCCCTCCACCTGCCACTCCCTTGGCTCAATCCACCGAACCCACTGGCCATACTGGTCAGGGCGGCATTAGCCAGCCAGGGTCTGCTCCACAGTCCAAGAGGAGGAAGGTTGCACCTGCAGCACATGCTGGGACCCCACACACAGCCACGACCTCCTGCACGTCGAGGAAGAAGCCTTTCTGTAAGCAGGAACTGGACTTCCTCGTGGACTACGTGGGGGGCCACAGCCGTGACATGCTAGTGGGTGGCAATAGTCAGACTACGGCTGCCAAACGTGACACCCAATGGAAGCATGTTGCGGAACATGTCAGTTCATTCAGCCATGAGGTGCGCACGGCGCAAGAGTGCAAAAAGCGTTGTAATGACATCAAACACAGCACTAAGGCTAAGCGTGCCTCTAATTACAACTTGACTCTGGTGACTGGCGGTGGGCCTGCACCATAGGAGGAAGAGCTCACTCCGCATGAGGCACTCGTTGCGGAGTTCATACCACCTGAATTGGTCGAAGAAGTGGGAGAGGTGCTGGACTTTGATGCCCAGTCCAGTGAGTGTTGATGCGTGTTTGTTGAGGACGTGTGTGTTTCACTTGTGGGATGTTTTGTGCATGATTGCCGCTACATGTGACGTGTACATGGTTCTGATGTGTAAGTAATGCAATGCCTCCGTCATGCATGTCTCCTCTGCCTGCATGCGAGGACTCCATGTAGGCATGCTCCCTTGCCCCTCCTCCGCCACTCTGCACCCCAGTTCCACCTTTGCACTGGTGTTCTTCAATCTTGCCAATGTGTACTTTCTTGTTCATGCGTCCTGTGTAGATGCTAACTTCCAGCGTAGAATCTGCCAAACATATGCCGTGTGGTACAGCCTTAGTACTTGATGCAGGGTATCTCACTTGTACTGTGCATAGGTCAGATGTCCCGCAGGGACATGAGTGCCCATTCATGCTCCATGTGCATTGCACGCATGCCCCTATCTGTCCTTGACTGGATGATCACTGTAATACAAGTCCTTGGTTACATACATTGCCTGCAATATTCATCAGCCTTCCCATGTCAACTGTGGCTCAGTCCTGCGTTGCACACATGTTTAGGGTCTGACAATCTGTGTGGCTCACAGGCCTCAGCCTGTTCAATGGCCAATGACTCTGTCCAACTGTTGTTGTGTCTTCTTCACACATGGGCGGAATCCAGAGTTTTCATCATGTGTCCTGCTTACTGTCCCAGCATCATTTGCAGTGTTGTCACTTGAATCACATTAAGCTGTTGATGTCAGTCAACACTGCCTGTCAATACACAGGTGTACAGCCTTTTGATACCATGCTAGGCATCCCTGCTTTGGTTCTGGGGTGGAGGGGTGCTTGGCTTCTAGATATGGTACACATTGAATGCACAATGCACGTGATGTCTGAATTTGACATTGCACTGCCTTCACATTTCCTGGCACACACCATGGAGTCCTTGTACATGTAGGTAGTGAGTGGCGTACACATTTTCTGCACTGCATAGACCCACTTCCATGGAAGCTGCCACCTTTCAACAGGTCTGATCACAGAAGCAATTCAAAGTTGACCCAGCATGCATGCAAGGTTATATGTTGTGTGTCACATGTCTGCCTGATGCGTTTGCTGTCGGTGTGTGTGTGTGTTGTGTGCTTCTGACATGTGTAGTGACCTTTTTTCTCTCTATTTTTCAGGTGATGACGCAATGGAGGCGGAGGATCGTGTTGTCATGCCAGACTCAGGGTTGTTACCACTACACCAACCCGCACTAGTTGTGGTTGTGTGGTGGTAGGCCACGAAAACCCCCAAGTGCTACAGTCCATCTTGTCTCTGGCTGCCCATGAGTCCAGCCTTGATGACGACTCTGACGTCCATGTTGAGTTGGATGAGCATCAAGTCCATGTGTCAGGGGTGAGTGATTCTGATACGGACACTCCTCTGTCTGTGACACCTGCACTGAGGGATCAGACAGTCTTGGTTCCCCTGCCAGTGGTGGATCGGGACGCAGGGTCACCCTCCACACCAGTCACTGATGTGCCTGGGACATCACGTCGACGGGGGCATGTAGTCGTGCAGCCGCGGGCGGTGCCAACACAGAGAGGACCCCCGGTCCTTGGGTCCCGCAGGGGTCAAGCCTAACAACGCGGTCACCGCGCGCAACCGCAGTATACTGAGTGGGAGCAAGACATGACTGCCAATTCAGAACGGCAGGGGGCAGCAATGGAGAACATCACTGAGAGCATGGAGCGTGTGGCCCAATCTGTGCTCCCCCCTGCAAGGCAGGTGCTTCTCCAGCAGCAGGCGGCACAGTCCACGGCCCGCTTGCTCAGGCTGGGCATGGCGGCCTCAGACAGGGCACGCCAGGCTGAAATGTCGTCTCTGCGTCAAGCAATTGCTGCTCATGCAGAGGCGCACATGGATGCCCTGAGGGAGGAGTATGCTTCCCTCAGATCCACTCTGGGTGTCCTTATGATGTCCCAGAGGCAGAGGGCAGAGGAGAGGTTTGCACAGCTTGAGCGTACCATCTCGGCTGAGCTACAGGCTTGCCGGGAGGTGCAGCAGTTGTCCAGCCAGGCCTTGCAGGAGGAACTTCGTGTTACACGTGCTACCTTGCAAGAGGAAGCACGTGTATCAAGTGAGGTTCTGCATGCAGACCTACGTCACATCGCCACACAGAACCAGGCTCACCCGTCCGGCAGACTTGCTGCCGACGAGGGGCAAGCTGCGGCTAGGCGTGGCCAGGCTACTGTGCCACATCCTCCTTTCCAGGATGAGCCAGACTCGGACGACCATCTATCTTCCACATAGGTCGGGCTGTGCAGGTGTTGAGCCCATGGAGGGTTTTTTTTTGGCTCAGCATCATCGCATGTGGATGTTGAGCAGCACCCTGTACCTCCCCCCTCCTGGGTGCCTCCCCCCCCCCCCCGGGTCGTATGTGGCCATTTTTGATTTTTCTTTTAGTTTAGTTAGTTAAGTTTCTGTTTGATAGTTAGTTTAATTAGGTAATGTAGGTTTTCCATAGTTAGTGTAATTAGTTAATAATTAATATAGTTTAAAATTGCTTGTCTGTTGTGCTTTCATGTGACGGTGCGGTGCTTTGTGGCTTTTGAAGGC
Organism: Ambystoma mexicanum; assembly: GCF_040938575.1. Classification (NCBI taxonomy): domain Eukaryota; kingdom Metazoa; phylum Chordata; class Amphibia; order Caudata; family Ambystomatidae; genus Ambystoma; species Ambystoma mexicanum. Next base: position 144,721,655 of record NC_090937.1, read on the forward strand.
ATCCACTGTCTGTTCCAGCTGGGCCCTTCAGGCTTGTCTTGTGTATGTGTTTGCTGCTTTGGGTCCTTGACTCACATATGCCACTCCTGCCTCCCTTATCCATGGACTCGCAAGGATGGTTCGGTGTCACAAACTTTTACACAAGGGCTTTGGACTGTCATATCTGTGGCATGTCTGGTGCTGTGTGACTTGTGTTTACACCCATAGTGGGGATGATTTTGGTGTTATTGTCCACTGTTCAGCTTTTGCTAGATGGGGTGTTTCATGATTAATGTGTACATTAATTGCTATGCATTGTGTAGTATGTTTCTTATCTTTAATGTACACGTGCTTGTTGCAATTCATGCTGTAGATAGTGTTCCACACTTTTGATGTGAAAGATGGACTGATGGTGTGATTTATGATGTGCTCTCTGACATGGTCAAGTAATGAGATGCCTGAAGAGACACACACAGATGACTTTGATGCATTAATCATGTGTTTCATGCCCATTCTGTAGGGGGATGAGCCTCCAGAGCACCTTTGCCAGCAGACATGGCCCATTGGACGACGGAATTCTGGACACGTTTGTTGGTGCCCACATGCACATGTGTGCACAAGCAGAGGCACAGGGATTGCAGACCTAAATCCTAGAACTGGTGACGTGTTCCAAGGAACTCCAGGCAAGGTGAGCAGCACAGGGGGGCCACAACACAGCAAAGCTTGCACCAGGCGAGTTGCACATGCAGGCTTAGTCACAGCACTGAGGGTGAGCTTGGACGAATATTGGTGTTGAAGCACACAATGCAGCTCAGATGTGTTGGTGGACTGATGGCTGTTGATTGTGAAGTGGGAGAATGGAAAACCAGACTCCCGTCCTTCACCTCTCGCGCTTGGCCTAGAGGGTCGCGGCCCAGACACCCGCCACGAGAAGAGTTTGCCCATTTACCAGATGACCAAATACCCTGGTACAGAAACATACGGATGTGTCCATCTGCCTGCCCAACAGCCCGCACTGGCCATGCCGACACCTGCGGCACGGACCAACTAGACTGAAATCTACACATCGTTAGAGATGCCATGACGACCTAGATAACGGGAAGCACCGCTGAACTATTATACACGCTGAACATTTCCACACCAATCTACACGAAGAACATACTCAGTGCTCTGACGTAGGCGACAGGCTTATTCACGGACGTGCATCTTTATTATTTTTACATAGGCTTTCAGAATGCAGAAACGCAAGACGCACCATGAGCTCATTTATAACGCTTGCTCACGCTTCTCTTGAAACCCGTTACCATCATGAGAGATATAATGGAAACACGATACTGGCCATGAAACTGTATGCCACTATAACCTAAAGCATCCATGCACTAAATGGATTACTCGTGCACCAGGCCCAAGTAGGCCCCAAGCAAGAGTTCCCGTGGACATTAACAAAGCAAAAGTCAGGTTGCTGAGCCTGCAGAAAGAACCCAGTGGAGCAACTAGCCAAGGTCGTAATGTTGCAAACCCACAGTCAAGAAACAAATCTTCAAAGGCACGATGTTGCAACCTCGCACTCCACGTACCAATGTTAAAATCATATCTGCAAATTAAACCAGACATACAGTGGAAAAACAATATTAATTGTGCAGAATTATGCCTCAAACACGGTCCCTCCCCACGTGACCAAGCCGAACCTGACGAGATGCCAAAACCCAGGAGAGAAAAGGCGTCTGGGTACCTCGCTACGAGACGCAGGCCGACACACTTGAAAGGCTCAATGGACACCTGCTACAGTGGGAACGGTCAGTCTCCCACCTATGAATAAATCCTCACATTGCCTGCACGTACCCATACTGAAACACTGTTGCAACCACAGGTGCACCGTGTGCTGGGAACAACGGTGGTCCCAGGCTGGGGAGCTCACGGATGCACCAATCAGAACATGAGGTTCTTATCTCAGACGTCAGTAACGTTAGCCAATCCTCAGGGGTCTTCATGTAACAATTCTTATGTATCTAATTGTAGGGACAACCCAGATATACCACCTGACTACACCTTAACCACTAATATCATTCTCTATAGGCGTACTATACTAACCCCACCACTCGAGCAACCAATCAAGAGTGGCGATAGGTTCTTTTGGTAACTTTTTGGAATGACGCAAGTAGCGCGTCATAATGTAGTAAAAAGGGCCTGCGAGCCCCACTATTGTGTGTGTGTCAGGACGAACGCGTGCGCTCCTTGACCCATCCCTGCCGTTTGCATAATAAACGACAGAAGTTGCCTTGCTCCTTGTGTGTGCCTCATACTCTGTCTCGATCCGAGATATACACGGGAGGAGTTGGGGCCTCCCTGCCCGGAGGTCTGCGGACGGCCCGGCCGACCCCGGCAGAATCCCCCCCGACAAGTTGGAGGCACTGCTGAGATCTGTTTAAGATCGACTTTTATTTTTTATTTTTCCAGGCACTCCCGTTGCGGGGAGGCCCGGCGGCGCGGCCCCCTCTGCCGTTGCCCCCTTCTGAGGACTACAGGACCATCGCGGAGCTGCGAGAGGACCGGACAGCGCAATCCGGATATTGGCCCTCGGGAGCCGGTTGAGAAGTATCCCGCCCGCGGTCGGCGAGTGTCCAGACGTGGTCCAGACGAGGGGAGGTGGCGAGCCGCTTGGAGGGGTGCACGCAGTCGAGCGGCCCTGCATCGAGGGAACTTGGTGAGCATGACACGCACAACAAGCAATGCGAAATTGTGAGGGAGGGGGCGGAAGTAAATAAGGGAGGAGGGAGGTATTGTAAAAAGGTGGGGTGAAGGTTTAATTGAGTGATGATAATGGAATGAATGGTAGTGAATTGAGTGCGAGAGAAGGCGGCTAACGTTACGCGAAAGAGGGGGGCAGGGCACGAGAACAACACGTGCAGACGCTCGCAACAAAAAGCTAACGTTACGCGAAAGAGGGGGGCGGGGCACGAAAACATCACGTGCAGCCGCTCGAAAGACACTGATTGGCCTAAATCGCGACTACGTGTGAGGGTGGGTGTGTGTGGTTTCCTACGATTTGACATTTATCATTCAATGAGTAGATGAGGTTCCCTATTGTTCGAGCAAGAAACTCGATAGGTAGATGAGGTTCCCTATTGTTCGAGCAAGAAACTCGATAGGTAGATGACGTTTCCCTGTGGGCGGTGGCTAGTTACGTAGTTGCCCAAAACGGAAGATAATTGGCTGGTTAAGCCCTCCTGTTGAGGGGCGTATCACACGCGAGGCGACGCAGCGTGCGCAGTCCGGTTATAGTATTGATGAGATTACCTTGTTCCAGGAGAGACAGGAAGACAGCTGTAGGGTTAGCGGGGTAGATTGCAAGTGTATTTTGAATTTAAAGAACATAACACGAATATACCAGTAGTTCGAAGAAATAGGTGACGTCACCAGTAGGGATTTAGTAAGATATCGTGAACACAAGAAGCTTTGGGTTTGACATTGGTGGGGAAGAGAAACATGATAAAGGAGCGGACACGGAGATAAACGATAAACGAGTGGATCAAAGAGGAGAAGGGGAAGGGGGCGTGGCTGCGCACGGAGAACGCCGGCCACGGCAAGTGTAAAGGTGGGAGGAGAACGGGGAAAAAGGACGACTGTGTAAGATCGTCGTAAGGGGTACGCAGCTGCAGGGGGCTGCGTGCGCTTCGGCCGCAGGGGGCCGTAGGGGAAGGAATATAATATAACATCATAAATATATTTGTTTTATAATTTTTTTTTTGTGATTATTATGATTGCATAATTTGTCAAAGGATTGTCGTAAGTCCCCACACTTGCGGGGCAAGGTAAGCAATAAAAGGTTGTATGTTGCAAACTGGTAGCAAGGGGAAGGGTAAGAAAGGGTGCGCTAGTATGTCATACGGGAGAGGGTTGGGAGGGTGGGGGAATACCCTCACTACCCCACTACAACATATATGCACCACACTGCCACCACATAGGGAGAAGTTAATTAAGTACAGCATAGAGTGGACCCAGGGGACGGACAACAAAATGTTGACACCATGGCCGCCTAATGGTAGCTTTGACCCATATGCCCAACATTCACTATTAAACCATCTGCACAATACATACAAGGGGAAGAAGTTGGCAAACCATGTGGAGGTGTTTAACTTATGGAGGATGTTCCAGGGGTCTAGACCAGGACCAAATGGAATGTTCACTATGGGGGAAACACCGGAAGAAAAGGAGATTAAGAAAGAAGGAACGGATGGGGAAAAGGAGAGTGAAGGAACAAAGAATATGGGGAATGAAAAACTGGGTGGAGGAAAGGTTGATAAATTAGCTGACATAAAACAGGAACCGAGCAATGAGATACCCTTAACACCGGGAGTGAAAACAGAGGGGGGAGGGTTGTACCCTTTAAGAGAATTAGGAGAAATAAAAGGACAGTTAAGGGCGGCTGAAGGATACTCAAACCCGGCATACAGCCCTCCACCATATGTGGCTCATGGAAAGATACCAATGGGGGACGGGAGGAGAGAAGAGCAGACTGTAGAGATAGGAAACGATGAGTGGGTAGCTGCACAGATATTGTTGAAATTACGAGGATCACTAACTGGAGAGGAAAGGGAGGCGGTAAAGAGAACAAACGAGGATAGTGAAAGAGAGAGTGAAATGAGGGGAGAGGAGCTGCTACGGCAGAAGGAAGAGATTTTGGAGGAAAGATTAGCTAAACTAAGGGATGAGCAGAATGAACTGATAAAACAACTTGAGGGGGAGGAAAGAGAGAGAGTGAGGAAAAGGAAAGAAGATAAGGACGAATTGGAAAAATTAAGGGAGCAAAGTGAGGAGAGAAAGAGGGAAGCTGTAAGGGTAAAAGCAGCAGCAGAAAGGGTATCAAGAGTAGTGATGAGGGAGAAGAAGAAGGAAGAAGAAGAAAATGAAAAGGAAATGGAAATATGGAGGAGGAGGATAATATCAGAGACAGCTAAAAAATATGAAGAGGGGAAGGTAATAGAGAGTATAGTAGAAAGAGAAAGGGTGAAATGGGAAAGGAGGAGAGAGGATGAAAGGATATTGGAAGAGATGAGCAACGAAGTAATGGAGGAATTAAAAAGGAAAAGAGAGGAAAATAGTAGGGAGATGGAGGAGAGGAGTGAAGGGGAGAGAGAAGAGAGTAAGAGGGAGAGTGAAAGATGGGGAGAAGTATATAAAAATAGAGAGGTAGCAACAACGTCAGCACTAAGGGGAACAGGTGGTAACAACGGAAAGGAAGAGGGAGACCTAATAGACTTAAAAACTGTAACAATAAAAGGAAAAAAGGCAGAGTGGGGGGCGCAATTTATGAATGATTTTTGTAGTGAGGATGGAAGGAAGAGTGAAAGGGAAAGCTTAGATAAGCTATACCTCACTAGAACAAACATAGATTCGCCATGGGTGAGTAGAAGATGGGAGGAGCTGGAGAGAAGTAAGGAGGAAGTGAAAAGAATGGGAGAAACACAAACTAACGAACACACGCCACCGACGCTCACCAACCAACACACGCCGCCCACATCACCATCACGCTCTCTAACGCCACACCCCACATGTTCAACAACTGCACGCTCTCTGCACAGAATAAAGCTCGCACCCTTCATGGACGAAGTTACACCTTATGCATGTCGGCTTAGGGACCTCCCTAGTCGCAGGCAAGACAGGCAAACAGACGTGACAATATTGAACACAGGAAAGGATGAAAAAAGGGGAAAGGAAGAAGAGGGAGGTAGGAGAAGAGGTAGTAAGGAAGGATTTGAAGTAGTAAAAGGAATGGGGGAAGAGGAGGGGTGTGAAGAGTTAACATCATGGAGCATAAAGGATGACACAAGACAGAATGTAATGCCACTGCTGGAGAGAGGAGGGGTTAGACCACAATATGTACCTTGGAAACATACGGATAAGGAAAACATAAAATGTAGGCTCCCATCATTAAGTGGAGGTGCGGGTAAATGGATATATGAAATGGAAAAACACACCGCAGGACAGAAACTAGCAGTGGGAGATGTTAAGGGCCTGTTAATATCAATATTAGGGGATAGAGCGGATGACATTTGGAAAAGAGCGGGATTCCATGGGGTAACAATAACAAACACATCGCATGATGGAGCACCATTTGCAAACTGCAGACATGCGCTATGGCAGGCACTAAGAGTGCAGTACCCAGACACATCAGACATAGGAGCCATTACTTCCCGTAAGATGGGTGAGAACGAGGATCCTGTTGATTATATCCAGGATATTCAAGAGAAGTGGCGCATGGAAACTAGAGAACAATGGGACAAAACACCAGCCATATTTTATCATATACTAGTACAAGGGCTCCCAGAAGGAGTTCAGAGACAATTAAAGAAAGTAGTGGGGATGGAAGCAAAACCATGGCCGGAAATACAACTGACTATAGTACATCACTGTAGAACATGGCAAGGAAAAATGAAACAAAAGGAAGAGGACAGGAAAACAGAAGAGGCCAAATTAGTACAGAAAAAACTTACTAAATATACCATGGAAGGGGCACTAATAACTGCGCCAACACCAATGGCCCAAAGCCCAACACAAGTAGTGGCTGCACAAAATCCAGCTCAAATAGCGCCCCCACAAGAGGTAATAGAGCAAGTGCTGCCTCTGCAATCACACGCACAGAACATGGGAGGAGGGTACCCAATGCAAGGAGCTGGGTATTATAATTATAATAGAGGGAGAGGAGGGTTTATGAGGGGAAGAGGGTACGGATATAATACCCAACAACAGGCTGGGGGACTCAGAAATAACTACCAGACAGGGCAACCAGTATACCAGGACAACACAGGGAACTTCCCATGGCAAAACAGGGAACCACCCGTGTGTTGGAGCTGCGGACTATTAGGACACATGTCACGTACATGCAGGGTCAGGCCAGGAACACCAGCATGGAACGAACAAGCACAACATAGGACATCACAAGAACAGCAGGGCATACAACCACAGCAGATGTCACCACAAGGGAGTGACCAACACTATTCCCTACCACAACAACAAATAAAACAATACCTGCCACAAGTAACTGGTGCAGCGTTAATACAACCACCACCACAACCTGAACGAACGCAATTGGGTGGGGTGACGGTGTTGGGGCACAACCCTTACACAGGGAATGGCCAGTCATTGTACCCCCAATAGGACAGCCCACAGACGGCCTTGGTGTGTCCCATCCTGTCAGTAACACCTAATAGTGCGGAGGAGCCACGCATAGAGGTAACGATAGGTGACAAAAAATTATCATTCCTTGTTGACACCGGGGCGACCCGGTCTTGCATAAGGGAAGGTAAGTTTAAGATGTCAGGCGAAGCCATGAACACACAAGGGTTTTCTGGGGCTAAAGGGTTGGTTCCATTTACTGATAACGTTCCGCTATCTATTGGAGATTACGATCTGTCAGTACCACTTTTGTATTATAGTGCCTCACCAGTAAACATACTGGGGAGGGACATAATGAACAGATTAAATATGACGATCTCCTTTACAGAGGATGGCATAATTTGCTCTACTCCAGGGATTAACATGCTTGCAGCACGACAGATTTTGCAAGCATACTGTGGACAGATAGCGATCAGGGCGGAGCCGGTAGACGGCGAGCTATTCCAGTACGGAACAGACATGGCATTTGCATGGATGCCAGGGATAGGAGGGAAAATATGGAGGAGACCAGCAGCCTATCTATTCCGACCAGAAACACCAGCTAATGAACTGGAAGGGAAGGTCATTGCAGTGGACATTGAGAGCATTATTGCAACAGCTGATTATGTTGCTGTGCACGCCCAAGATAAAGAAGGGAGAGCATGGAGGGCGGTGATAGCACTAGCAGAAGGATGTAGGCTGACCCAGGTGTCAGATGAAGAGTTGTTTTCAGAAGAAAAGGAGGAAAATGAAATGGTGTTCATGATGAGTGTAGAAATGTGGCTAACAGTGGCTCACAAACAAGTGGCACAGAAAATTGCAATGGCACTTGAGGCACCCGCTGGCACACCAGTCCCATTTTTTAAAGAAGATATGTCAAAGGTGCCAAAATCATTATGGACTATTAGCCCTTATGATGTAGGATGCATTAAAAGCATAGGGGGTGTAAAGATAAAATTAAAAAAGGGTGCCATACTACCAAGAGTGAAACAATACCCATTGTCAAGAGAGGCAGATGAGGGCATATACGAAACCATAACAGCCCTTATAAACAATGGCATATTGGTCCCCTCAGAATCCCCATGCAACACAGCTGTGTACCCGGTGCGCAAGGCTAAAGGAGGGTCTTGGCGGTTCATACAGGACCTCAGACCGTTGAACAACATAGTAGAAGCAGAGTATCCAGTAACAGCAAACCCGGCCACAATTTTGTGTGGCATTCCAGCAGAAGCATCACGGTTTACAGTGATTGACCTTAAAAATGCTTTTTTCTCAATACCATTACACCCAGACTCACAAGACTTGACAAGCTTCACTTACCGAAATAGGAAGTGGAAACATACCAGATTACCACAGGGATATTGTGAATCACCTTCAATTTTCAATAGGGTAATACAGATGGATTTGGGTAATGTTGAGTTGGAAAGCACAGTGTTACAGTATGTGGATGACATAATAATTTGCAGTACAAATGAAGATAAATGTAGAGAGGACTCATTAAAAATGTTGACGATATTGGCTGAAAAGGGGTACAAGGTAGACATGGAAAAGATACAATACTGTCAGGAACAGGTACTTTACATTGGCCAACTGATATCACAATATGGAAGAAGGATTGCACCACAAAGAGCACAGGCAATATCAGGCACTCCCGTGCCACAGACTGTAAGAGAACTGCAGCAATTTCTGGGACTGTGCAACTACTGTAGAGCATGGGTATTTGATTACAGCTCTTACATAGGACCCCTGCTTGAGGGTTTGAAGGAAGCAAATAAAGGGGAGAAAAAGTTGGGATGGACTATGGAAATGAAGGAGGCATTTGATGAATTAAAAGAAGCAATATCAACTGCTCCAGTACTAGCATCCCCAGACTATGAGCGACGATTTTTTATATTTTCACATTGCGACTCAGCAGTAATGAAAGCAGTATTGGCCCAAAAGACTAGCATGGGCTATAAACCAGTAGCATTTTACAGCGGTCACTTAGATCCAATAATGTTAGGACAATTTTCTTGCGAACAAGGTCTTGCTGCAGCTGCATTTGCAGTAGAAAAAGCATCATCAATAACTATGGGGTGTCCAACTACACTATTTGTAGAACATGCACTATTTGCGATATTGAATAAACCCAAGTCCACACTGACGACACAGAGGGCAACAGGTTATGAGATTATTTTGTCCAAAGCTGAACTGGCAATTGTTAGATGTAGCACGGTTAACCCTGCAAGGTTCCTAGCAGAAGTAATTGAAGAGGGAGATTACGCCCACGACTGCACCCAAGTAACTGAGATGTACTCATGTACTAGGAAAGTTGAAGAAAACGCACTAGAGGGAGGTGAGCTTTTGTTTATTGATGGGTCATCAACTATTGATCAAGGAGACGGGATAAGGAGGACTGGGGCAGCAGTAGTACAAATGATGGAAGCGCCAGTGTGTGTGGCTATTAAGTGTGTACAATTACCACAGCATTACTCTGCTCAAGCGGCGGAACTGGTTGCACTCATATTGGCACTAAAGGAAAGTTTTGATAAAAAAGTTACTATATATTCCGACAGTGCATATGTTACATCCACTGTCCACTCAGGGCTATCAAAGTGGAGAAGAAGAGGGTTTAGGAGAGCTGACGGCACTCCAGTACAACATGCCCTCTTGTTGGCTGAACTAATTGAAGTAATAAACGATCCCCAAGAACTAGCCCTAGTAAAATGCACAGCACACACCAATGGAGAAGACTATATATCAAAAGGAAATGCAGCAGCAGACGCACATGCAAAATATGCTGCATATTTTGGTGAGATATGGAACCCCACAGACTCACAGAGAGGGAGAGGGAGGGGAATAGCGAGGGAGATGTTAATAAAAGAAGGGTACACCCATCTCCCAGCCACCCAGATTATGGAGTTACAAGCGGCTGCACCAATGGCCGAAAAAGAAGTATGGGTGAAAAGAGGATGCACAATGTCACCAACCGACGCACTATGGCGCCAGGGTGGCACTGGGAAAGTTGTAATACCATTGGCATTGTTAAATACCGCCTTGAACCAATTACATCACCCTGCCCATACAGGCAAAGAAATAATAGCAGCACGAATTAGAGAAGATTGGTTCTGTCCCGAGTTAACATCCCATGTGTCAAATTTTATCAGCAATTGCCTTACATGTCAACAGTTCACGGCCGGTCATACTTTAAAGGTGATAAGAGGTACCATACCCCGACCAGAAGGACCTTTTCGGCACCTCCACATTGACTATGTTGATATGATCAACATTTGTCAAGGCAATAGATACATGATAGTAGTAGTATGCCCATTTTCTAGGTGGATCGAAGCAGGGCCCTGTTCACACCCTGATGCGTTTAGAGCAGCCAAATTTATAGTAAGGGAGGTATTCCCCAGGTGGGGAGTGTGCGAGGTGTTAAGATCAGACAACGGACCCCATTTCGCAAATGAAATGTTCCAGCATATCACATCCCTACTGAACATTAAACACAAATTTGCATGTGCGTACCACCCACAGGCCAATGGTGTATGTGAACGCCTGAATGGCCTATTGAAGGAGGCAATTGCTAAAATACAGCAAACAACAAAGAAAAGTTGGTTGTATTGCCTTCCGTTAGCACTGTTCGAACTTAGAAACAGGCCAGGGTCCGACCACCACCTCACCCCACACGAGGTGGTTACTGGACGCCAAATGCGCCTTCCCCTAACACCAACGTCAAGGGCATTCACCGACCAAGAAAGTTCTGCGAATGTGTTAGGTGATGAAATGTATCAATATGTGTCTTCTTTGATTACTAGCGTTGTGTTTGTGTCTCAACAGCTCGAGCGCACACGGGGCGGGTCCACCAGCAACCAAGAAATAGACGAAAATACAGAATTGGGAAAGGAGAACTTGTGCCAACTTGCCAAAGGTGACCACGTACTACTTCGAAATTTTAATAGAAGGTGGAACCAGCAGAGGTTCACTGGCCCCCATTTAGTAGAGGACGTATCAACAAGAGCAGTAAAACTAAAGGATAAGCGTGCGTGGAACCACCTGCATGATGTAAAAATCTACAAACTGCAGACCCGCCCCAGCGCCAACGACAGGTCCATTGGAAAAACGCCAACAACATCCCCGGCAGCGGAAGAAAACACAACCACAGACAACGACCCAATTGTTCCCTCGGAGAGAATAACGGACGAAGAAGGGGGCGATCCCCACACTGCCCACCCCATGGTCACACGTTCAAAGAGTAAAACTGCTCCCGCCATCTGAGCAAACCCCCCCCCCCCATTGACTACTAAATACAATTGTAATAAAAACTAAGGACTTCGCTTGCACCAATACACATGTAAACACGTGAATGTTCTCTTTTTCTCTCGCACATACAGGAGCTGCGTAATATTGTATTGTTAAGAAAAGTTATCTAACAAATTCAGTGTGCAGGCGTAGATGGTGCTGCCAGACGATAGTTACCCAGAAGAATTGTCACACCAATTTGTATACGAAATAAAAAGGCCAACATACTTAAAAAAGAAAAGGGTACGTGTATACTACACGGCCTTCCTCCTGGCCATAGAAAATTACATGCCCCACCTCCGCCCATACTTGCCGGTCTTGAGAGACCGATCACTTAGAGTAGCGTGGGAGCAACTCTTCACCTGGGCACTGAATGACTATTTGATAGGGAGAGCTTAATGAAACAAAACTAACATTTAATAACAAGCACTTTTTGAGAATTTTTAGGCGGGCAACTTTAACGTCGCAAGAATACGCTGCCAGGACTGCAGCAAGGTAAGAGCAAAAATGTCGGTGAGGTTAGCATATGTAATAAAAATAATAGGGATTTTTATGATCACCGGAGTTTTGGCTGCCTCTGTATGGCAGTACAGCTATGCTATGAGTTTTTTTGCTGCACCCAAACCTAATGTACCCCACCTCCCTGCTGCAACAGGTGTTACGTCAGGTGGTAACAGTAACAATGAACAAAAGCGAAATAAAGTTAAACGCAGCACATACTCAGACAATAAAGGTATTGATAATTATGTACAAGATTCAGCACACGTCACAAACAACATATGGTACCAGCACATGACCCGCATTGGTAAGCAGACAACTGAGGATAGCTGTTACGTTTGCTCATTAATACCATACGCCATGAGCGCTTCACGAACATTTGTTGCCACAGAAATAGATGAAAAAACAGCACAGTGCATAATATATTTGGCCCTGTTCCAAACGAAAGGAAGATTCCAAGGAACAGTAGTGCACATGACATGGAAAACACGAGACTCATACCCATATGAAAACAACTTCCTCAAGACCTATCTGAGTTATCACAAGACCAGTTTACATGCTGAAGCATTCAGATACATAACAAGTGGCCCTGAAAAAGGAGAAACAAAGAAGGTAACACTGCAGTATCTACCATGTGATTGGTACGCCACGGAAGTTCCGGGTAAACAAGGATGCTGGGAGAGGCCATTACTGACGATAACAGGAAAGGTGTTCCTGGGTACCAGCTGGGAGATAGGAGTGGTTGGCAGCAACATGGTAACAAAAGAAACTATCTCAACCATCGAGACACACAATCATCGATGTTGGACGACATGGATCAAGTATGTACCAATGCTCACGTGGGTAGAAGAAGATGAAGACCCGATAACTATATTACCATTGACTGCGCCCAAAGTATGTTACCAGCATAAAGGAGAGGTGGACGTGGGATATAACACCAATTGTGCAAGTGTGATGGAGTTACCTGAGGGGGGAGCGGGAACAGCAGTAATAATGGACCATTATTGGGCCTGCGGAGAAAAGGCATATCATACACTGCCTCCCCTGTGGAGTGGTGTGTGCACAATGGTACACGTCAATGTACCATCACTAGTGGTACCTAAGAAGCATGTCGATGTGGCGAAATTTCCGAAAATGGATGAAGGAGACAGGAGAAGAAAGAGATCTGCACCACTCCAGAAGGAGCAAGAAAACAGGACAAACAGCAATGATACTGTCCTAAACAGGAGAAAAAGACAAGGAGAGCCATTAACAGGAAATTATCTGTGGGGAAGGTCGGAAACGGAACTAACCTCAATACCGCCAGAACACAGACTATTCAGCAGAGCAGCAATGTTCTTCTCCTCAATAATACATCCGGGACTGCAGGCATACGCAAACGCAAAATGGCTGCAAATAACCAGATGGGAACTAATGATGACCATAAATTCGACAGTAAATGGGTTTAACGCAATTAAAGAGGAGCTGCGAGCTGTAAGGATGGTAGCACTACAGAACAGATATGTATTGGACCTTCTCACAGCAATGGAAGGAGGAGTTTGTGCAAAGATAGGACAATCATGCTGCACGTTCATACCTGCCAACGATGCCGACAATGGTACACTAACAGAAGCAGTTTCACAATTGGCCCAGATGCACTCCAAAATGATGGACGAAAGTAACGGCGTAAACAAGGATAAAAGCTGGTTTTCACTATTATGGTCATGGATGCCATCTTGGCTGTCAGATGGACTGAAAATAATAGTGGGATGTGCTATTTTGGCTGGAGCTGCACTGATAATAATTAGATTTTGGAAAGCCCGGAAGGCGCGCTCAACTGATGAGTTGCTGGAAATGGTGGGAATGCACCCCTTGATGCCAGCGGATGACGGCCAGCACACAGGTGTGATAATACACGAAAGGGAGAAGTTGCGCACCCAAATCATCGCCAATCATCTAGACCCACCATCAGTGAAGATCGAGAACCCAAGGAACCCTAGGAGCTACATAGGAAGATGGGTGTACTGTACTCCTGGAGGAACATGCGAATACATGTATTGGTCATTTGAAGATCACGTAAACCATTATGGACATCTCGGAGGGATAACCAAGATATGGAGAGTAAGAGGAGATAACGAGAAGGATATGTTTGTGGTCGACAAGTCGACCAGAGGGGGGACTGAAGTGGGAGAATGGAAAACCAGACTCCCGTCCTTCACCTCTCGCGCTTGGCCTAGAGGGTCGCGGCCCAGACACCCGCCACGAGAAGAGTTTGCCCATTTACCAGATGACCAAATACCCTGGTACAGAAACATACGGATGTGTCCATCTGCCTGCCCAACAGCCCGCACTGGCCATGCCGACACCTGCGGCACGGACCAACTAGACTGAAATCTACACATCGTTAGAGATGCCATGACGACCTAGATAACGGGAAGCACCGCTGAACTATTATACACGCTGAACATTTCCACACCAATCTACACGAAGAACATACTCAGTGCTCTGACGTAGGCGACAGGCTTATTCACGGACGTGCATCTTTATTATTTTTACATAGGCTTTCAGAATGCAGAAACGCAAGACGCACCATGAGCTCATTTATAACGCTTGCTCACGCTTCTCTTGAAACCCGTTACCATCATGAGAGATATAATGGAAACACGATACTGGCCATGAAACTGTATGCCACTATAACCTAAAGCATCCATGCACTAAATGGATTACTCGTGCACCAGGCCCAAGTAGGCCCCAAGCAAGAGTTCCCGTGGACATTAACAAAGCAAAAGTCAGGTTGCTGAGCCTGCAGAAAGAACCCAGTGGAGCAACTAGCCAAGGTCGTAATGTTGCAAACCCACAGTCAAGAAACAAATCTTCAAAGGCACGATGTTGCAACCTCGCACTCCACGTACCAATGTTAAAATCATATCTGCAAATTAAACCAGACATACAGTGGAAAAACAATATTAATTGTGCAGAATTATGCCTCAAACACGGTCCCTCCCCACGTGACCAAGCCGAACCTGACGAGATGCCAAAACCCAGGAGAGAAAAGGCGTCTGGGTACCTCGCTACGAGACGCAGGCCGACACACTTGAAAGGCTCAATGGACACCTGCTACAGTGGGAACGGTCAGTCTCCCACCTATGAATAAATCCTCACATTGCCTGCACGTACCCATACTGAAACACTGTTGCAACCACAGGTGCACCGTGTGCTGGGAACAACGGTGGTCCCAGGCTGGGGAGCTCACGGATGCACCAATCAGAACATGAGGTTCTTATCTCAGACGTCAGTAACGTTAGCCAATCCTCAGGGGTCTTCATGTAACAATTCTTATGTATCTAATTGTAGGGACAACCCAGATATACCACCTGACTACACCTTAACCACTAATATCATTCTCTATAGGCGTACTATACTAACCCCACCACTCGAGCAACCAATCAAGAGTGGCGATAGGTTCTTTTGGTAACTTTTTGGAATGACGCAAGTAGCGCGTCATAATGTAGTAAAAAGGGCCTGCGAGCCCCACTATTGTGTGTGTGTCAGGACGAACGCGTGCGCTCCTTGACCCATCCCTGCCGTTTGCATAATAAACGACAGAAGTTGCCTTGCTCCTTGTGTGTGCCTCATACTCTGTCTCGATCCGAGATATACACGGGAGGAGTTGGGGCCTCCCTGCCCGGAGGTCTGCGGACGGCCCGGCCGACCCCGGCAGAATCCCCCCCGACAATTGTAAGGTTGTCTGGGACACCTGCAGGAGCAGTGGCACATACCCTCCGGTACACCAAGGTCCATTGAGGCACTTGTATCAACCATGTAGCCTTCCGAGACATGGAAAGGGGCAGCTCACAGGGACATACAGCAAGGGACATACTCGGGTGCAGTGCATTTCATTTCCATGTACTTTATGATAAATGCACTGCCAACTTTGTTTCGGTCATGATCGTACGCAACTTGCTCTGAAGTCATGGCTTGCTATATGGGTCTGTCTGCTTACTGTAACGCTCACCTGACTCCCACGGAGGTGCTGGCCTGGTTCGTGCTGATGTGACCTCTTCTAAGGTGATACGCAGGGTTCGGAAGATGGACTGGACCGGGCCCCCAAATCTGGCTTGTCTGGCTCGCAGAAGTATCCTTCTGTAGGCGAAAATAGGGGATTTACTGTCTGCAGGGTAATGCAATCAGCCTCCCACTTTCCCCTCTCACCCTCCTCGAAACCCTTCTGTGATTCCTCATAGCGTCTCACCTTAGGGTCTGGAAGGACGAGTTCTCCATCCTGCTTCTGATGCAGGGGCGCGTTGGTATCCAGTTACTTCACTGGATTTTCGGATTGATGAGAACCAAACTTGCTTGGCTTCCAGGTAAGTTTTTTGATAAGATGTTCCCCTTGTGTCCATGCATTAATGTACTAATGCTAGTGTCTTTTTCCCCATAGGGGCCGGGGTACGGGATGCCGGGGAACAGGCACCGACCCGAGATGAGAGGTGAAATCTTTGTAGAAATCAGGTAAGTCTTTAATGAGCGTTTTTTGGTAATGTCTTTTCATTCGCTCATTAACGCTGATATCTCTTTTTCCCCTTAGGGGCCGGGGCCGGAAATGCCAGGATGCGGCGCGGACCCGAAATGAAGAGGGAATGAATCAACAGGTAAGTCTTAACATGGAGATTTAGCTTTCCTTATTCCCTTCTCTCTCTCACCTTTTGTTCTGGTCTTTTTCTCCCTAGGGGCTGGGGCGTGACTGCGAATCCGGATGATCGCTGCTGAACATGGAGGCGCCCTGTAAAGGTGAGTGGAATGCGGCGCTGCAGCGATCGACGCGATGAGCTTTTAAATAAAAGTCTTCCTTTTCAGGATTGTCGGCGAGATGTCTCCGGGATGCGGATTTAGCAGGTAAGGACTTTTCCTTCTTCTGTTCTCTTCTTCTCTTCCTTTGCAGGTGATCCAGGATGTTGGCAGGCGTGGCAGAAGTCAGGATGCAGGAGCAGACACGGTGAGCGTCCAGCTGCTAGATGCAGAACAACGCGAAGCACGTGTGGCTGTTCGGGTGGGGTTTAAATAGCCTTGGAAGAAGTCCCAGGTATGTATCCTTCCTCCAATCAGGTATGTATCCTTCCCCGACCACGCCCGGATGGTAAATTAGTTCCACAGGTAAAGTAGTTCCTTTCAGGCCTCAAGGAGGCCGGGATCCTGCAGCATGGTCTGCATCAGGTAAGTGCACCCAAGCACTTCCATAATGAGCCTGGTGCCTATGGCGCCAGGACTGATGTCTTTTATGAGCCTGGCGCCATAGGCGCCAGGACACTGTCCAAAGGGCCCCTATATGGGGTTGCTGGGTCCTTCCTTGGGGACTGCATGTCTGCTTTCGGGGACGCAGGGCTTGAACCGGCTCCCCGAGAGCAGGCATCATGACACTTACCCAGGGAACATTTCATGTTGTGTGAATTGTGACACATTGGTGTTCCATTTGCCACGCACCCACCGGCGGCTGCTTTACTGCATTGACTGTGTATGACCCGTCACAGGGGTAATGTTATATATGGGTACGAAGCATCTACACCAGATTGTCTGTTTGTAGAGTAGTTTGTTGCTATGGGGCATGTTTGGTGGTGTGTTTTTTTGTGTAATTGGCACATACAGGTTGTTGACTGTGGCTCTCTTTGCAGCATTGCAATGCTCCTGTAACCGGACCTGAGAGTGCACAGGCAGGAGGCCAGCACTCAAAACCAGAGCTAAGTGTCTTGTTGTTTTTCTTTCAAACTGCTCTGCATAGGCTTGCTGGGGGGTGCACTAATGCATGGATGTATGTGTGATTCAATTTGGTATGTTTTTTCCCCCTAATCACCCGGAATCCTATGCAAGTTTGAACCCTGTACCCTCTACCCAGTGTTCCTGCTTCCCGTACCTATCCAAGCAACGTTCCCTAACCCTCTTTCCCTGCTGGGGTTGCGGATGCCTGTGTAAGCCCCGAACTTGCAGGCGCCAAAACCCTAGAGGGGGTGGTTGGTTCGTACCACTCCTAAGCCTGGACTACAGAAGGCCATGACAATGATGTCCAAGTTTGTTTGGATTGTGTATGTGTTCATGCAGGTAGTACATTTTCGTGCATTCCCTACTTTCATGTGTCATTCCTCCTCCCCTCTCCTGCCACTCATTCCAGTTATCCAGTGTGCCAACACCTGTCCCGACTGCATATCCCTAAACTTCCTTCCCCACCAGGGTCTCAGGGGCCTGTGTGAGTTTGACCTTGCAGGCACCCGGGACACGGTGGGGGTGGTTGTTTCGTGACACTCCCGCGCCTGTACACGGGACCTGTGACAGTACACATCCGTTCATGGTGCATCATCCTATGTTATGTACGACACATGGTTCACATCCTGTTGTGACATTGTTTTACTGTGCTACCTTGGTTGTTGCATCATTGTGGTAGTACTTGGCCTTTGTGAGGTACTGCTACGTCAAGTCATCTACTGGAGGGTGTTCTGGTTCGTTTTTATGCCTTGGATTTTGTGATTTTGGAAATGAGTGTGGATTCTGAGGGTTCAGGCACCTTTTTACACACAAGGTGGGAGATGGTGACGAAGGGTAAAGGCGATCCTGTGGCCAGGTGGAATTGAGGGTTGAAGGCTCCATGACCCAGGTGCAGTTGTTCAGTGGGTCATGCTCATTTGTGAGGGAGGGGGGGGTTGTTGTTGATAGTTGCCTTGCCCTGTAGTGTGATGGGAACTCTGACATTGTAATGGTGGTATCCTATGTACATGTTGTGTTCTGCTGATCAATCCCTGTTTATGTGTTGTGTTTACCTTTCAGGTGCGAGGGGATAGTTGTGGTTTGACATGCTGGGGTGTACACATGGTGAATGTTCACATGTGATGTGTAGAGAACACTGATTGTCACTTGAGTGCACATGCATATGTTGAGTGCATGTCCTTGCAGACTCACACACTTGCACTCTGATGCACTACATGTACTCCCACCCTTGCATATCCACGTGTACACTGTTTGCCTTCTGGTGGCCACTGTGTCCCTGCAGCACATGTTCTGTGACCAATTATGGATCCTGTACATGCCTAATTTGCTTTTTGATGTGGTCTGTCGCTTAGATGTGATGCTCAGGGTGTGCATCACGCACAATGGCTGTTCACTGTGCTGTGCGATGAGCAGTGTGTTGCAGGAGTAGGACACAGCACACCGAAGCTGCAGTGTTGATTTTGCAATGCACAATGTGCATTTAGACAGGCATTCATTGTTATGTTACGTCTACAACTCTGGTAATGCATTTGGAAATGACTTATTTTGGGTGGGAGGTTGTTGGTCTGTCATTTCATCTGATTCCAGGTCAGGCATCATTCTCTGATGCCACTGTACATTTTGGACATGGAAATGTGTACCTTATTGTTACTGTGTTGGTGTATGGGTATTGCTTGCCATGTCATTTTGTGGTTTGGGAGGGTATGAGTGACATAACATTGATGGCCATGGCCTGTTTTGCAGGTGTGTGTGATGCAAACCTTGCATGTCAGGGTCATCCGCTTCTCAGAGCAACTAGCTGGGGGTAGATCTCTCTCCGCGGCAGGGCTCTCCCTCTGCAAAAGCCTTCCTGCCTCACTTGAACTTGAGGGGAACCATCTCCGGATCGGGAAGCACCTCAAGACCTTCCTCTTTGCTTCTGCTTTCTCTCTGCCTCTCCCTTGCGGAATTATTCACTGGAACTGCACTGGATCTGCAACTGGGCCACTCTCACCGACCTTGGTCCCTGGCCCAGCCACTCTCCACTTGCACTGCCTCCCTGGCAACCCCTGCACTGCGGTACTGTCTCTCTATCCCTACAGCCCCCCCCTTCCCAGCACTTGTCTGCACTTACCTTTGCAGTTGCCACCAGCTGACCTATGTATTTGTTTTTTGGTCTACTTCCCCTGTACTGCACTCCCCCCCTCCCCTTCCCCTTGCACTTTTCCCTTCCCCCTACCCCTGCACTTGCACAATCTAAATGACACCTGGCCTAGTAGTACCGTTGTCTGTTTTCCCTTGTTCCCCCCTCCCTGCCTCATCGCACCTTGAAATACTTGTGTATAGGCCATATCATGTCATATGTCATATGTGTGCCTTTTGGTCACACAGGATAGCTTGTGTTTAAGTAGCTAGGGATGCAGACGATGTGGCACTTCCATGGCAACTATCTCAGGGTGGTAGGGTTGTGACAGTTGACTGTCTCTTTGTCATCATCGATTGTCACCTGGTATGTGCCAAGCCTGTGTGCACTCCGCAGGGGTGGGAGTTTAGGTGAAAAATGTGGCCACAAGCCTGGTCTGGGCTTCCTCGCCACGTGCCCTGTCCCCTCCCATGGGCAGCGCATGTGCCTGTGGTTGGGGATGTGGGGGCACCACCATGTCCACCGAGACGCCCTGCCGTGTTGCAACATTGTGCAGGACACATGCTGCCACATTGATCCTGCACACTATTGGTGGTGCATAGAGTAGTTGCCCGCCAGAGCAGTCAAGGGAGCGGAAACGTGACTTGAGCACTCCGAATGTGCGCTCCACTATGGCCCTGGTTGCAATATGGGCGGCGTTGTATCTTACCTGGGGTGGTGTGGTGGGGTTCTGGATTGGCGTCATCATGTGGTTGCTCAGAGGGTAGGCACTGTCCCCTGGGGAGGTGATAATAGTTGAGATTATTAGGGTTTGGGTATTTGTCTGTGTGTGACTTGCATGCATGTGCAAGGGCATTTGTACTCACCTAGGAGCCATGTGTCGCCATGCTGCCAGGCTTCCAGGGCCCGGCTCAGGGCGGACATTGTGTATATGAAACTGTCATGGGTGGAGCCAGGGTAGTTTGCATAGACAGAGGTGATGATTCCCTTTGCATCGCATACCACCTGTACATTGATGGAATGCCAGTGCTTGCGGTTTTGGTAGATGTGCTCAGTGGCCCTAGGTGGACGTAGGTCCACATGGGTGCAATCTATGGCACCGAGCACTTTGGGGAAATGTGCCACCCTGAAAAAATCCAGGACAACCGCCTGCCTTTCTGCGGGTGTTTTGTGCATGTATATGTGCCTTGCGGACTGAGGGGCGTGCTGTCATGATTGCCAGTTCCTGGTGTAGGCAGCGTGACTGCGTGGCCTGTGAGACCCCCCCCACTATGGCAGTAGTCCGCTGAAATGACCCAGTGGCCAAAAAATGCAGGACATTGAGCACCTTCTCCAAGGGGCTCAATGCTTGGGAGCAAAGGGTGGGGGATGTAAGGTCATCTTCCCACTCCCTGACCAGGTCTAGGATGATGTGGGGTGGAAACCTATACCTGCCATAGACCTGGTCGTCAGGCATTCCAAAAAGTGCGAAAATGCGTGCCCTGGCTATTCTCCTCCTCCTGCGGTGTCCCATGATCAGTGCTGCGACAAATGCGGCATTCATCGTAGCTGTATATACGTGTTTGTTGTTTGCGCGCACTTTTGTACTGTGCGCGGGGACGCTTCCGTCTGCCTTCGTGTGGCGGACGCGTTGACGCCTGTGTGCGTCTTTTGCCGTGCGCAGGTTTCCCGTATTTGGATCCATGAATACGGGTTGTTCGCGTGCGTGTGGGCGTTCCGTGTAGTTCCCTGCAGTACTTCCCCAGTTATGCCTTCTTTTTCACGCGTTGTTCCCCATTCCGTGTGTTACGCCCACTGTTCCGCCCACTTTGGTTGTGTGCGCCGCGCTATGTGCGCTTTTGCTGTGCGCGTAGCGCACGCCGTGTATGCCTGCGTGCGCCATGGCTGGATTGGGCGCACGGACAGCGGGAAACACGCGCAGCGTCTTCTTTGAATCGCACGCGCGCACGTGCGCTGCGTTTCTCACGCTTGCACTCCCTTGCGCCTGCTTGCGCATGGATTTTCGGCGCACGTTTGTTCCATGAATCGGCCCCATAATGTCCGCGGACATTATGAGTGTTCTTAGAACACATTCAACTTGCCAGAGAACAATATGGACAACGTTTTCAGGACACCCCCTACGAACATTTCAGAACAACGCGAGAGTTCTTAAAACACTTTCAACTTGACAACGAACAATACGGACAGTGTCCTCAGAACACCCCCATTTTCTTTATTTACGAACATTTCAGGACACTGCGAGAGTTCTTAGAACACTTTCAACTTGACAACGAACAATACGGACAGCGTCCTCAGAACACCCCCATTTTGTTTATTTATGAACATTTCCGGACACCGCGAGTCTTCTTAGAACACATTCAACTTGACAACGAACAATACGGACAGCGTCCTCAGAACACCCCCATTTTGTTTATTTACGAACATTTCAGGACACCGCGAGAGTTCTTAGAACACTTTCAACTTGACAACGAACAATACGGACAGCGTCCTCAGAACACCCCAATTTTGTTTATTTACGAACATTTCCGGACACCGCGAATGTTCTTAGAACACATTCAACTTGACAACAAACAATATGGACAGCGTCCTGAGAACACCCCCATTTTGTTTATTTGCAAACATTTCAGGACACTGCGAGTGTTCTTAGAACACATTCAACTTGCCAGAGAACAATACGGACAGCGTCCTCAGGACACCCCCATTTTGTTTATTTACGAACATTTCAGGACACCACAAGTGTTCTTAGAACACATTCAACTTGCCAGAGAACAATATGGACAACGTCTTCAGGACACCCCCTACGAACATTTCAGGACACCGCGAGTGTTCTTAGAACACAGAACACCCCCATTTTCTTTATTCACAAACATTTTAGGACACCGCGAGAGTTCTTAGAACACTTTCAACTTGACAACGAACAATACGGACAGCGTCCTCAGAACACCCCAATTTTGTTTATTTACGAACATTTCCGGACACCGCGAATGTTCTTAGAACACATTCAACTTGATAACAAACAATACGGACAGCGTCCTCAGAACACACCCATTGTGTTTATTTACGAACATTTCAGGACACCGCGAGAGTTCTTAGAACACTTTCAACTTGACAACAAACAATATGGACAGCGTCCTGAGAACACCCCCATTTTCTTTATTTGCAAACATTTCAGGACACTGCGAGTGTTCTTAGAACACATTCAACTTGCCAGAGAACAATACGGACAGCGTCCTCAGGACACCCCCATTTTGTTTATTTACGAACATTTCAGGACACCACAAGTGTTCTTAGAACACATTCAACTTGCCAGAGAACAATATGGACAACGTCTTCAGGACACCCCCTACGAACATTTCAGGACAACGCGAGAGTTCTTAGAACACTTTCAACTTGCCATCGAACAATACGGACAGCGTCCTCAGAACACCCCATTTTGTTTATTTACAAACATTTCAGGACACCGCGAGTGTTCTTAGAACACATTCAACTTGCCATCGAACAATACGGACAGCGTCTTCAGGACACCCACTACGAACATTTCAGGACAACGCAAGAGTTCTTAGAACACTTTCAACTTGACAACGAACAATACGGACAGCGACCTCAGAACACCCCCATTTTGTTTATTTACGAACATTTCCGGACACCGTGAGTGTTCTTAGAACAGTTTCAGCTTGCTTACGAACAAAACGGACACATATTGAGTCCTAAGAACACCCCCCATTCAGTTTATTTAGAACATTTCAGAACACCCGTGATGTCCACAGACAAATCAAACACAACAAGAACGTCTACAACATAAAAAAACACAACTTTCAACCTATCTCATACTCTCCCACCCTCCCCAAACACTCCTACACACCAACACACTCTACTAAATTCAAATTCTGAACCAAGTTTCACCGCGCTGTCCAAGATGGCGGGCGCTACCGAAAATCTGACACGCTTCACGCTCCACACCGTCCAATCAGCGAACACGTCACCTGTCCGCGGACACCACGCAAACTGATTGGCCAATCAGGACACAGGATCACTAATTTTTTATGACCTACTTTTTGGTCATTTTAAAATAAACTACTGGAATGGATTTTCACCAAATCTGCAAAAGCATGCTTTCAGGACCAAGCCGCTACTCCTGGTCTGAATTTGGTGAAGATCCATCCAGCGGTTTGGGCTGTAGGCACGAACAAGGTTTCTTCCCCATTCAGTCTATGGGAAAAAAAAGTCTTGGGACTCCCCCTATAACTTTGCCTCCCCTGGACGAATCCTCACCAAACGTTGCAAAAAAATTTAGAGTGGGCCATATACTTCATTTGCAAATTTTGCTGAGGATTCGTCCAGGGGGAGCAAAGTTATAAACTGCCCAAAAGTACTCTTACTATAGAAACACAACCTTAACCATAACTATATGGCCACCAGCATGGCCATGTAATATATGTACATATATATATATATATATATATATATATATATATATATATATATATATATATATATATATATTTAAAGAAAAAACATTAGTTGCATGGACGTTAAGCTGTTGCACAGCCTATGACCACAATGATGACATCTTAAATCACATCACTGATGACATCACTGCTGACAACACTAATTACATTGTAATGACAGATTACATCAATAATGGCATTAGACATAACATGATTAATATGTTAGCTCATAAAAACTTGATTTTCTTAATAATAATTTTGGCCATGGCAAAGGCTGTGGTCACTGGCCATCACCAAACACCATAGCTAGTTGTCAGTTAGTGTTGCAAAATAATAATGTGAATGGTTAAAAGCCATGCTTTGTGGCCTGTCACAGTTTTAAAATATACAGTGTGCTACGTTGAAAGCTGTCAGCCAGCTGTATTTGCGCGTGTGGCACCAGCCGATCATATAATGCACTGTGGGTGTGTGCCTACACATGACTCCTGATCACATCAACGAACGGACCAATCACACATTGCAATGTATTGATGTGGCTACGCCCATGGCGTGTGACAAAATCTGCCTGTGCAAAATCACCCAAAACGATGACAAGTTTCTTCAACGCAGCTATGCATCTTCGTGACTGATATACCAGCCAATCATATCACATGCTCTGGCTGTGCGTCTACATGTGATTCCTATATGTGTCCACGAATTATACAATCCTACATTGTAATGTATTGATGTGGCTACGCCCATGCCGTATGACAAAATCTGCATGTGCAAAAGTGACCAATCAGGGCGTGCAGCAATGCATAGCTGTGAATAATCACCCCACCCACAAAAAAATAAGTTTAGATTGATCATTGCTACTAGTGCTTGTTTGTGAAAGGTTTACCAAATAACTACAAGAACTTTTGACCCATTAATTGTTATTCCTTTTCAACCACTTTCAACCTAATCGTCTTTTCCCTTGGCTTGTCATTTGTTCAGTTTGTCGATTTTTCTTCTTTTTTTAAGAAACTTTTCATTTTTGTGGCATTGTATTTTTAGTGGTATTCTTTTTTTGTGATCTTACATTTTCCTCCCCAATTGGACATTGCAACGTGCCTAATCATGACAACAGCAGCAGCAGTGAATACGATCTCATCTGTTTCTCCAATCCATCGCCACCCATGAAGAAAGCCACAGGAATAGAAAACCCTTCAGACAGTTGGAGAAATTTCAAGGTCAAAGTACACTGCTCTAATAAGGAGGCGGAAGATGTACACTGCACATTGTGCATGAAGCCTCTAAGATATGTACCATCAAATGTCCTGTCTTAAAGCCTTGGAACATCTGTGATGATCAATTGTCTGGTGAGAGTGCAGTGCGATGATGTGAACGACACATTTCGGAAATGGCACGAACACCACAAACTTAAAATGCCTGGGGCTCATGCATTACATGCACGAAAATCAGCACCACCTCCAGCACCTGTACCCACCAGTGGGACATCATCAACACTAAATAAACCCTTAACTGCTGCAACAGTGTCAACTCCACCTGTACCAATTTTACCAGCTGCCAATGTCTCAGTTATGAGAGTCATGTGCAAACTATGCCACCAATGTGTAGCCGTGGGAGCGCCACAACTAAGGATAGGGAGAAGTTAGTATCTCAACACTAGATTTAGAGGCCAATTCATGGAAAAGGGCTCATTGTCCCTGCAAATGCCACGCGCCCAAAATTACTATGTGTGGCTTGTCACACAGAATGAAATCTGCATGGCATGCATATTCATGGAATTATAACCACAGATCTACCACATGCACATGCAGCGTGAGGAATGCCCATGACACGCCCACACCCAGAGCCATATCAGCAATGGAAACAGACTTTTGCACACACCTCACGAGCAATGCAAAAACCGCTTGTGAACCCCCGCAAGCCAGTCAGCACCCCGGCGGGGTTTATGGGGTTCCCTGTAACTCTTACCAGCACACCCTCAACATGCATACCACATATAGTAAAATTAATTAATGAAAATACAGGACTCTGCGCCAACAACTCAAGTTGAGTTAAATCTTAGATTATGCTTTATTGATCATCCATGACCATTGAGCCCATAATTGATAACATGTTTCGGCTCCACTGAGCCCTTTTCAAATCCGGGCAGCAGCAGCAGCGGAAGCAGCAGCACGAGCCGATTGATATTGGGGATTGTACCCCGTTACTACTACATGGACAAATAGTCATGAGAACTGGTTACATCAAATTTCGGCCCGGATTTGAAAAAGGCTCAGTGGAGCCGAAACATGTTATCAATTATGGGCTCAATGGTCATGGATGATCAATAAAGCATAATCTAAGATTTAACTCAACTTGAGTTGTTGGCGCAGAGTCCTGTATTTTCATTAATTAATTTTTTCAACGTATGGGACGGTTAGGCTTTTTACCGTCCTTATACAGTTGACCTGCGACTTCATTGACCGGATTTTGAAACTTTTAATCTTGCACGTATAACTATCGGGATCGTAAGGAGTCGCCCTGGTGGAGCAAGGTTTTTCAAAGCCACAGTTTTTCAAAACACATATAGTAAAAGTCAACATTTGCCAGTAAATATGCATATGAACCCTCGCAAACTGTTCATACACCCCGATAATATGCTTATGTGCACCCTTAAATCCAATCGGAACCCCTACAGAGTGCTTGCACCCCATAATCCGACTTGAGTGCTAAACTTCGCGTGGCAGATCCATGCGCAAGTGCCTGTATGCCTGACTTCAAGTGGCAGATAGAATGAAGGACTTGCGTCGCATTTCCCTGCCGAGAGTTTGCACGGTCGAATCCATGAATACGCCTATTGCTGCATCATTGTGGGCGTCTAATGGACTGCCTGCAGGTCGTTCCTCATAATGCCCACTTTTGGTGCAGGTTCTTCCCCATTTTCTGAGTTCCGCCCCTACTTTGCCCTGTGTGCAGGCCTTGCCCATGCTCTGCATGGTGTTTCCTACATGGCACTCGGCCACTCGCAGGGGATCAACAGATATCCAAGGAATATCCTATGTAGTCGGTTGCATGATTCAACGAGCAGTGTTTTGCACGCAGTTTGATGCGCAAGTTTCCTATTTTGCTTGCTGATAATTCCATGAATAGGGCCCTGTTGTCGCTATTTTCTTGTTAAATGGCATTTTGTATATACCAAAGAAAATATATGTTTGTTTTAATTCACTCTGTTATATGTATGATCCTTATGTGTTTTCCTTCCCTGTTCTACCCCCCTCTTTCCTTGCCCCAAAATGGCCCTTTTAAGGGCCACACTTTAATTTACAAAAATAGATGAAATTGAACATTTACTTTATGATGTTTGTGTGACTAAAATACCACCAAACTTTCACTTATAACCATGGTAATAATGGTTATTGATATTTTTGTTTTTTTTCTTTCTGGTTTTGGTTCTCTGTAATTACTGTGTAAACATTATTTAGTAGAGTTTTAAAACTGTAGAAATGTAATTGTTTTATTTTGAGAACGTTGAGTTTACTCAGCTGAATTCAATACAAAAAAGTATATATCTATTGTCATTTATTTTATGCTGTTTGTGTGACTAAAATACCACCAAACTTTCACTTATAACCATGGTAATAATGTTGGTGGATGGACCTGTAGCCATGGATATAATCACTACAGTCTTTGCTCACCTTAGCCGTGCCTGCATACAATTGCATTTTTTTGGCTGGTGCTGTAGCCGTGAAAATAAATAATATAATTGAAAAAATAAACAAATCTGTGTGTGTACATATGTGCATTGTACATATATTATATTTATGAGATGTCTTACATAATACCTTTATATGTGTCATCTTCTTTGTTGAATAATAGTAATTCTGAAACAGAATGACATGCATTTCATAATAAAATAAAAAGAAGAATATTTATGTTTTTTCATAATGGTAATACGTGAATATTTAATTTATTCCAGTACACAACCAATGCAGGTTTTATTAATTAATCATGCTAGAGAGGAAAGAAACATGTCCTTCGAGAGAAAAAATACCTCTATTCACTTCTTTAAAATAAATATAAATATATACAAAGTTTATACTTTCTCACTTTATACAATTATATCTATATGACAGGTTAAATACAAATGTTGACAATTGCATAAATGAACATTATGTTGAAAAACCCCATAAATGAATAACAGTTCCAAAGAGAAGGGGTATCTACAGTCTAGTATAGATAGAATACATGATGTATGATTACCTCAACTACACTACACTTTTGTATACAACTTGCATAAATCACTTTAAGACTTTAGAACAAGTGCATG
This sequence comes from Ambystoma mexicanum, assembly GCF_040938575.1. Taxonomy (NCBI): domain Eukaryota; kingdom Metazoa; phylum Chordata; class Amphibia; order Caudata; family Ambystomatidae; genus Ambystoma; species Ambystoma mexicanum. Next base: position 144,750,168 of record NC_090937.1, read on the forward strand.
TCAATACCTCACTTTGCTTTTTAGGTTTTATTCTAGACTGACCTAAACTTTACATTTCTGCATTATCAGACCTTAGGATTTCTTCTTTTTTTTAGAAATCACACCATGTGGACTGACCATCAGAACATTCTATATAGAATTGCCCACAATGTTAATAGTTTGTGCACTTTTAAAGGCATTTCACTACAATACAGATATGTTTCAATACTGTACAACCATTATTTAATATTAGATGATGACAAATTTGCAGATTAATTTATGCAACCTTATGCAACCTTAACCAGGAAACCAAAATATATAACCTAACTATGTCTTCAGTTTTACAAATAAATGTATGAAGACAAGTCAACATTGTAACATTAATTTGAATATACATCTTCTTAAAGTGCAGTCATACCAATTTTTCAAATAGACATAAAAACCTTTGTGTATGTAAATGTATTAGCACTTACAAAAAGCTCTACTAAGAAACGAACAAATGTAATTTCCATACTTCTTGTGAAATCTGTGTGTGTCGTTTGTTTAGCTACATGCATGCATGAGAAGCTATTAATGACATTTCAAAATGTACACATCATATTTGATTTTTTTTTAAACAGGGAGTTTGTTATTTCAACTTCTATTTTCACAGATAATTGTGTCCAGTGTGGAATACTTTTTTATGAGATAAAACCTAATTTGAAAATGTAATAGTTATCTCTGCATTACCATTACAATACTTCTTTTTAAATAGGGTGTGCATCCTTTTTTTTGGCCACCTACACAATTAACAAGCTAATTAAAGTGTTGTATAACTACTATAAAAACAAAAAAAGGCCACAGTTTAATGCCAATATACATTAGTACGACTTTTCTGAAAACTCCCACACTGCAAATAGAAGATCTTTAAACATTGAACAGACTAAAAATTAAAGTAAGCTGTTTTCAGTTGTTAATTGAATAGGAATACATTTTTAAAATGTTGTTGTGTGTCTTTATTTTGACCACCTACACACCTACACACCTGATGAGAAAGACACACTATACATAAATCCTTCCCTAAAACTCTTATTAGTAGTTAGATGTAGTTTATTTTTACAAACATTGTACTTTATTGTTTTTGTCTTTACATCCCATTGCTTACTTGTTTCATATGTAAACAGTCATGACCTTCTACACTCCTTAACACTCAAAATAATGTAACCTAGCACTTTTAGGGAACAATAACACAATAAAACAGTAGTAGAAGATTGCAAAATGTTGTTTTCCCGTACAATGTATGTAATCTTCAGAATAGTATCTCTTCATATATTTCCTATTGATTTTAAAATACATCCCAGTAACAATCCATCTTCTGCTTTACATAAAACACTTATTGCCCTATGCTTCCATTTCAAACTTGTATTTTGCATGTTTATAGTCATAAAGAATATAAAACAAATATTTTAAAACTTTGGTTCTAGCACCATTACATAAGCATTATTTAAATCCTTTGGCAATCTAGCTAGAGGTGTGAATATAGAGTCATTATGAAGAAGCCAATCCACTTGTGTACGCACCCATGTTGTGAAATGTCCACAGTGAATGGATGCGTCCTCATGATTAATAATTGCACACGTCTTACAGGTTTTCTTACTAATAGAATCTTGACTATTTACAAAATTCCTTAATGGCCTGTTAATGTTCCTACCTTCTACACTGTGGGCCTCATTACGGGCTCGGGCAGTATCCCGGCAATATTCCCGCCAGGATACTGCTCTCGCTAAAAGCACTACCGCCACCCGGTCCAGCGATATTAGCGTCAGATCACAGTTTTGATGGAACGGTCCTTCCCCATTCCCAATTGGGCACATTCAGGAATTCCCAATTCCCCAATGGAACCAATGGGGAATCTTCTGTGCGATTACTGTCCCAACTCGTGATGACCCTGTGTATCTTTGAAATATAATCAATACATTCTTATTAAAAACAAGATTTTTCAGTGTAGATTGTAAATTACATCTAAAGTAACTCCATTGCTTGTCATGGAATGATTTAGTTAGAAGATCAGACAAATGTACACTTTTCTGATCTTGGATAGGAACATATACACATCTTTCAGAAATATCCTGAGTAGTGTAATCTTTCGTACATTGTCGACAGATACGATTCGACTTGTAACTAATTCCTATATATCTATCTACACTAACAGTTTCCTGCAGTAATAAATCAAAGACAGTCATTACAAATGTGAGACTATCTTGCTGTGTATTTTAAAATAATTGTTGATATCCACTTGCAACAGCTACTGTATTTCAGATTGACATTCCCAAATGTGTAGTGTGTGGTTTTTCATTACAGATATTTTAAGAAATTGAAGTTCCACACATATATTCTTGACTGTTGTCGATGTTATTTCTTGCATCAATGGTGTCATTTGAAACTACATACACAATGCTGCATTATTATAGCACTCAACTCCTGTTTCATCGCTGAAAATGCAATGAGAGTATGTCATGGATGAAAGACTCTCCAACTCTGGTAGATTCTGTTGTTTTTACTCTTAAGGGGAATGATTTTATTTGAATGTAGTTTCTCTGACTCCTTGTTTCCTGGCTAAGTGCTCTGTAGGTACAGGTATAAGGTTCAGGTGAGGAGTATACAGTACACATAACCTATAACATTCTTCATGCGTGAAATGTCAGCTGTCGCTTTTCTTTAAAAAACCTTATTAAGAATAAAAATTCAACATTTTTCACACTTGACAGAGCTACATAAGAGATTCCTTCTTTAAGCACGGTATGACCAATATCAATAAGTGTTGGTTCTAAAGTCAACCCTTTTGATCTATGAATAGTAATTGTCTCTGCAGAGTACGATGGAAATTGTGCTCATTTCACACAGGTATCTTTAGAAAGCATGAAACGTACAGAGGTTCGGGAAATCTTTTGAGTTTCTTCTACATGATCAAACTTTACTTCAACATGTCCAATATTTGTGCTGTGAAGAAAAGAGCATCCCTTTACATCGCTCCATTGACTAGACCAATTTCTACACTCAAGTTCCTCTTTATCATTACTCATGCATTGATGAACAGTTTTAAAACTTCTTCTAGACCTGAGCTTTAGAAATTGAATTGTCTAGTTGAACTAATCGAGCATTTCCTCTATTAGCCAACTCTAATGGCATAACATGACCATCTAAAACATCACACAATTTTATCTACACAATATTTTGTTTCTCTGACAGTAGTAGCATAGAGTTAAATGCTTTACACTCTGCAAGTCTGCACATCAAAACAACATAAGAAATGTTTATTTCTTGAAAAGTCAACATGACATCGGACCGACTGTAATCTGCATGAAACATGTTAGAAATCAGAATTCCCTTTAAGATTGCTTTCACATTCTCCTCAAGAACACCTATATGAATCTTATTAAGCATTTCTTCTTCCCCTAAGTCTTCAGATTGCCTCATATTAATAGTAGGTTCCTGGAATTTAATGCAATTCCAAAAGTTAAAATTACCAATACTTCCTAGAAAATGGGTTGGCCTTTCAAAGGCGTTAATTGTAACAAGTCTTCAAAATACAAGTAAATGTTTACCTCCAAACAAAATGTTGTAGTCAGTCTTCAAAACCTCTTGCATCCTTAAGTGAACAAAAGTTTGCATCAAGTAAGACACTGTGCTGGTTACTTCACCTACAAAGAAGGTATTTCATTTTCTAAGAACTTTTCATACTTCTTGTGCTAAATTGATACAAGTTTTTGATACTCAAGTTTGTTGTCATGGTCCCCTGGTAGCATCAAGAGTCGGTGTAAAGTACCACCTCCTACATTGCATGCTGCTAAACCTGTTGGAGCAGTTACAATACAAAGAGCAATCAGTTACATTTTAGATCAATTAAAAAAGATGTGCCTGTTCCTGTGTGTCCACTAACATACAACAATACAGGTTTCTATTGCATATAACAACATTCATGCTTGTCATGCTTTAAACCTTGTAAGAACCAATCGTGGATGTTATAATAACATTCTTGTTGCTCCATATTAAGGTTGCTAACTATGTCATCATAATTTGCATCTGCAACTTCAGTTTGTTGCATTGCACTTTCTGCTTCTTCATGGCAAGTACAACATCATTTTTAATAATTGGCTCACCAAGCACATTTTGACTTCCTGCTACAGAATCTTGACTGCCTTCAGGAGTCTCTTTTGCCAATTCAGCTGCCAAAAGTTCTTCTTGATGTAGTTCTTTCTCCAGTAACTCAAAGTACCACTCACATTTTGGATATGTTATTGAGCTTTTATTTAGCAAAAAATGATTATTCAAAAGAAAGTTTCAAAACTTCCAAGCAAATCACTCTCTGCATGCCATGGGAAGAACATCTGCAAAAGACAAAAATGAAATAACTCCTAATTCTCTGCAGATTGGCAAGACAGTTTCATGTGGTTGATGAATCTTGCCTTCTCATGTCTCACTAAACAACCAGTACTGTTTGCTTCAATATTTCAAAATGAGTAGCATTCTTCTACTTCATATACACAAAGATCCTCCAACTCTACAGATAGATTTGGATAATAAGTATCAATCAAGTGGATTTTCAGAATCTCTGTATTGTCAGGTAATGTTTCAGGTACCTGCTGAATGTCACTAAGAGACTTCAATACACAACTTCAAGTACTAGCTGGGCTATGATTTAACCAATGTACATTAATGCTAAATCCATATAGAGGAAAACTAGTTAACCAATCTGCAGCTTTGTAGCTACCAAACTCTCTATGTGAGAGCATTTTCAGACCAGACCTTAGAGGTTTCTGACTAAGACAGTTATCTGCTGATAAGTCTGCCCATACTTCAGCTGCATTGCTCTTTTCAGCTTTTGTCATGTATGCTGTAACATAATGAGAAACAGCTGTTTTATCATCAGACATACACTGTACATCAATAGTTGCACTCCAAAGCTGAGAAATGCCAGGACTGCAATCATTAATGAATTGGCATTCCTTATCTCTTTTTAAATGATAGGTGTTTCTTGGTGACTTACCAGTATCATGGTGTCGAACAGATGACATCAACATCTTCACTCAACCAACTGGTGTCACAGGCCTTCGAAAGAGAATTCTACCCTCAGTGTAGTATTAATCTTTACTGCTGTATTTTCTGTGACAGCACTTACAACATAATTGCCTTTAAAACCTTTCCATCTTGTTCAGTAGATCAGCATTTAAATGCTGAGTAGGAATGGAACAGGTAAGATATTTTTATATGAACTCCATCACATAGCCATTACTTCCTTTACCAAACTGAGGAACATCTTTAATATACAATAGCATATGTATATGTGGAGCCCAACGTGGCTGGTACTCTTTCCTCCAAAAGGAATGTTCCACAGTGCTTAGTGGACCATAGCTAATAATCTGGGATGAAAGAACCGCAATACACTTACAACATCATGGAACACAATTATGCTGGTGTCATGTGTTCTATGTCTTCTTTCTGTGGGTTTGTTTCAAAAATCCACTCTGCAGTTCATCCCAACCATACTCAGCACAACTTAAAGTCACAAATCAAGTTTTAGAGCCAAGGTTTCTGATCATGCATCTAACCTCGGATTGTCTTCTATACCAATATTCCTTGGTTTTTCTCATTGTAGCAAGCATATGGTAAGTTTGCCCTCTATAACTTCATTAGGTTCTTTCACCTGTTGCAGCAACACGCATGCAGAAGAATTTTGAAATCTAGTTCCGGTCTGAAGTGTATGAGGAACAGCATTACATAATGCTGAAAAATCACTTTCATAAAATAGGTGAAAAATATATTCAACATTGGTGCAGAATCAGGAATCTTCACAATACATTATTGCACAATGATATTCTGAGAAGAAATTGCTACCTTCAAATCATCCAATCTGCCTCCTGTACCAGTAGCATAATGTATAGGGAAACAACATGCTGCTAGCATCTTTTCCTAGACACTGATTGGTGCACCTTTCATTGCTTTCATTTGATACAATTCTAAATTGTCAGCCAAAACCTTACATGAATGTAGCAGATGAATAGTGTAATGTTCATAAAAACTATTCCCTTCTGCAATTGATAGACATTTGAACTGACCTTCACTGATTTTTGTTGATTCAACATCAAGCATCAAGCATAGACTGGTCTGGTACAGTCATACTGCCTTTGTATAAGTCATTGTGCTCTAATAGAAAACCCAATGTGTTTTTCACCTTTCCAATATCCACAAGCTGTTGACAAATGTTCTTATCTTTTGTGGAGGCACCATTTCCCAAAACAAACACAGAATCTGGAATGTCATGCTTCACTCCTCCTAGTGTTGACATGTTCTTCCATATTGAGAGGTAAATACACAACTTTGCCTCTCACACCTTGCACTAATGATTTATTAGGCAGGTTTGTCATCTTTGTTTGCAATCTAACAATAACTTGACACGAAGTATAGTTTGCAATGCAATTGCTTCAGCACAACAGAGATATCCGGCACTACCATGTCATTAAAGAAACTTCTTGAAGGAATACTTGTTTGATTATAAAACCCAAAAAAATGTCTACAAACATAAAGTGCCTCATTTGTGTCAAATCATTCTTCTATAAACAATTATAAATAACGTTTTTTCCAAAAATCTCCTACACTCTGTTTCATTTTCTCCTCAATATACGCTACTTGCACTTGAGACAAGAGTGTGTCAACAAGATTTGCAAACAATGTCAGGTCTTTCAGTAGAAGAAAAGTCAAACATTGCAATACTTTTTTATCCTGTTCAAAAATCAAATCCTTTGAAAGCAATGGATCATCATGACCATGTCCTGTAAGTGTTTCATCTACATACACATAATCTTTCAAATGCATTATATTTATCATTTGCAGTGTACAAACTAAACTTTCTACAGTTCCAGTGAAAAGTGTTTGATTTAAAAGTGCAAGAGACATACTTGGTGTTTGGCACACATATAGATTAACTAGAAGGTATCACATTTAGTATGATGTGCAGCCAGCATTTGTATATTATGAAACTAACTCTTACATTTAGTTTTGTCAAGACAAGCTACATAGTGATTAAGAAGTCCTGTTTTTCTACAAATTTCACAGTCATCTATTCTCTGTAGCATCTTGATCTGTCTTTGAACATTATTATTTTTGTATACAACTTGCATAAATCACTTTAAGACTTTAGAACAAGTGCATGCTTTTTAGGTTTTATTCTAGACTGACCTAAACTTTAAATTTCTGTATTATCAGACCTTAGGATTTCTTCTTTTTTTAGAAATCACACCATTTGGACTTCATAGCTATGTCCACTCTCATCAATAGCAAGGGGCACATTTTTCCTTGAAAATAACACTACTCATTAAAAGATCACTCTATATGAGAAGTGTTTCCACTCTCCGCCAAACATGTCACAAAAGTTGTCACGTGTAAGTACATGAGCTGTTTCTATATTTCTATGGAATTGTGTAGTCAATAGTTATTTTTTAAGTTTATTCAATACAAAAATGAACAATGTTCTTTTCATATAAAAAGCTTTTTTAATTATTGCTTCTCCTTTTTACTTTTGCAAAAAAATGCTTTACAACATATCTAGATTTTGCTTTCACACTTCTTCAAAGATTTGTAAAAACTCGAGAGTGGTACATTTTTCTATATATGTCTTTGTTCCTCTGTTTCAAATTGATTGCACATTTTCTCTTTGTTCTTCTCAAAATCTTTGTTTGTTTAATAACTACTAATGGATTTGATAATTGTTTTATGTTATCACTTGCACTTAAAATATTCTCAGATCCATAAATGTGTTCAGTTGTCACATCTCCTATCTGAAATTGCAAATTTTCAAAAGTGTTATCAATAACAGCTATAGATGTATTATCAGCATATTTATATGTACAGATTTGGAAACAGTTTGCTTCAAATATTATATTGTAAAGCTTTATCCTGCAGTTGATCCCTTCTTCTAGCACGTTGTTCACGCTCATTCAGAGGCATTAGGAATGCTGTAGAAAAACATATAAATATTATATACACACCTAGTATGGTAAAAAAATAAAACACTTAAATGTGGGCTACAATGCAATACTAACATCCACAGTGTACCTGTTTTCTTGGCAAAAATCACACAGAAGAATTATCTGTGGACTCTTTTACATAATCAGAGATTTCACTACTGAGAGCATTCTAATGGTCGTTATGTGTGTAGATTTGACTGCTACGCCAATTGCTATATGTGACAGAAGTGAGCACAGTTGACATGCTCACAGAAACCATTCTAAATGATGACTGCTTACACTTCTGAGACTCATGCTTCTATAAACTAAAAAGATGGACACATATTGCTGTGATAAAACCTACAGTAACCTATGCTATCAAAGAACCTAATCATCTAAAAAAGTATTTTTTATCAAAAAATGTCTTTAGCACTGTACCTCACAATACTCTTTTAAATGTCAAAGAATATCTTAAAACATGGTACATGTTCTACATAACTTGACCAGGCAAAATCAACCCATACTCCAACTGTTAAAAGTGGGCTACATTGCACTGCTGACAACCATACTGTACCTCTTTCTTTGGGAAAATTCATACAGAAAAATGAATTAGTGACTCAACTAATTAGAACATTCACTACTGAATGCATTCAAATGGTGTTTATGTGGGCAGATGTAACTGCTAGGCTCATAGCTATATACATGATATGTGAGGCAACTCTGCACAGCTATGGTGCTTACAACAACCATTCTAAATGATGAATGTGTCCACATGTATGGCTCATGTTTCTACAAACTGAATTAATGGACAGATACATTACAAAAATACAGGCAACAAGAATTTTTCCATTGACAAAATATTTTAATAGTAAGGGCAAAACAGACTTCTTCAATTAGAGTGCTTCCATTTCTACAGTTTACACTGAACACGCCTATATTAAGTTAAGGTTTCCTTTCACAGATATACCTCACAAGGGTCTTTTCAATTTCAGGCAACTTCTTAATACAAAGTGCACCTCATACATGAAATAACCAAGTAAAATCAATTCTGATAGAATGAATAGTCACTATCACTAATAAATAGTGAGAGGGAAGAGCTTCATATCCAACTACAAAGCACAGACAAAGCTGCAATATTTTTAAAATAAAGATAAAGGCATACTGCTTATTTGATGGTAGTAGTTGCTATGCACTCAAATTAATTTGACTTCTTCCTAAGTCTGTGTATTAAATAACAAAATATGTGATCACATAGTATAGAACCCAGGTGGGTCCCTGTCCTTCCAAAGCACACCATTTCCAAACATATTGTGAAAGTGCCTACTATGGTTGCTGTTTATTCTGTATGAATTACTATCAATATTTGGTTTGTTTAGTACACACGCAGTTCTCATATGCATGCAATGATGCTGTAAATTATGGTACTCATGGTGTTCTGAATACAATGCAGTGATGCAATGTACTTCCAAATCTGTGACAGAAATGTCACAATCAATTTCACATATATTCTTAGTGAGAAAACTGTGAAAGCCTAAGGTACATAATGCAACAAATAACTTCAACAAAACAGTGAGAAAGAACCTTTAATGGGAATTATATTTTTCTCACCATGGCATAACATGTACTACTGGTGCATCACTCTTCTGAAAACACTGAAATAAAATATGGAAAAACATACTTTCTAAATAATACCTATAAACTGTACTGAATTGCAAACCTAAACATATTTGATATGAGCAGCAATTCATATTATACATTGAATATATGAAAACACACAATCACTGACATTCACCAGAACCAAAGAATGAATAGATCTTCACAATAGTCAAACACAGAACATCTGCACACTTTAGGGTCTGCAATCAAAATGCCAAAAGTTCACTAAATGTTCACTTTCATATTTTTCAGAAATCAATAGCACAAAAACAGGACTGTACAAAGCAAACAAGTAAAATGGTCAACACAATTTTTACTACAACCTATTTCAGTCAATGAACCCCAATACAGCCCTTTTAAGATTACTTTATAGAACAAGTAGAAAGACAGTAAATGAAACCACATTTTTCTTTAAATAAATTAGACAAATTCCATAGCCACGTGTATAACACTGGTTACAATGACAGGACCCTCCTATAGCCGCGGACAGTTTTCCATACATTGAAAAAAATATATTGCAAAGATTTCAGATTCAAATCACACACGCCTTAAGGTGAGAACACCCAAACAGAAATACATGTCAAATTCTGTGGTAAAACATCCAAAAAATAAAATTATCACTGCACTAAAATTCAAACAGTTGTAGACGTGGGTAGGGCAGATGGGCTCATACCCGCGGCTACACCAGCCTGCCAAAATGCTGAACGTCCAATTGGAGCACTGACAAGTGCGGACAACCACTGGTAGCTATGGCTACCCACAATATTTTTACAGATTCAAAGAGACATATTAAAAAGGTATACAAATTCAAACAACACAAAGGTACACATGAGGGCATAGAATCAGAAACACACGTAAAATTGTGCACTGTAAAATCCATGAAATATGATGATCAATGCACAAGGATTGGCATCGCTATACCTGTGGCTAAGGCATAGTTGAACCCGTGGCTGTGCCTGTCAAAAAGTGTGCGGTGCTCCAATGGCTTACTGTTACCCGCAGCTATAATCCCCCTTCTTGACAGGACATGACGTTTCATTGGCAGCAGTCATAGCCGCATCAAAGTTATTTTCCTTTCCAATATACTTAAAACGTTCTCTGGGTGGCTCTTAAAAGATCCTTTGGGTTATTCTACCAATATATAAGCAAAAAATATATGTTAAATCAGAGAAATACTCTTCATCTCTTACAATTCAAAAAAATCTTGGAACATTTCACTGTGCTCTTTTTTTAGATGATTTCTTTAATTTTCTCTTCCCAAAGAAAAATAAAACCTCTGCTACCTGTCAAAAATATGTCTCCACAATTGCAGCATAAATCATCCATTTCAAGCAATCCATCTAAAATAATATTGTAGATCCAAAAAACCTTTGTAAGCCAATGCTTTGACAGCACTTTACCTATGTCCTCAACATCACTATTAACCACATTTTCAACATTCTGAAATTCTCCACAGTCTTTTGAAAACTGAAATTCCTCTGCTGCTGAAATTGGCTGTATGTTTCAAATATCCAATGAAACAATAAATATACCCGACAAATACCTGACAAATAGCACAATCTCCTAAAACTACACCTCAGTCTCGAGCAATACAATTGTACTTTATAGAAAAACGATTAATATAATGATTCAATCTAATCTACAGTTTTATTGGCAAATATAAATATCACTGAAAAAAGTACATTCTCTGATAGTTTCAACAATTGAGTGGCATCTGAAGTACTTGACATCCTATTGGTAGCTACATACCCCATAAACAATACAAAACCAGTCAGAAAGTAAATACACAAAATTCCTCATTCTCTCGTCATGTAATCTTCCTCCATTTCTAATTCTAATGTCTTAGCTGACAAGCAGTATTTCATTCCATCACAGTACCATGGGAAACCATGTGGAATGACTGGAGGAGAGATATCCTACAGAAGAAGAAATTATAAAAGAAGATGCTCAAGAAATGGAACTAGAAGAAAATACATCCCATTCTGGATCTTTTGAGTCCATTCTTTATATTATTGTAGAATTAGACTAACAATAACATGTTATTGAACAAATATCAGTCACCAAACAGATACGGTTTATCTAACTACTTTTAAATATCTATGCAACCAACACAAATATTTGTTAAGTGTATTATATATTCAATTATTTAACCATATTTCAAATATGTTTAACCAGATGAAGAAGTAATTCAAGTATCATGAAGAATTAAACAAGAAGAACCACAAGAACTACCCACAATACTAATCATGGATTAATTAACAGAATTAAAACAACTATTCATTAATGTTAAAAAAGAAGTACAATAAACGAAAAAGGACATTGAAAATGTAAGACAGCTCATGAACAAAAAATAATCTAGATAATTGTGTTAAGGTACAATAATGTATCTTGTTCAAACTAAAAGAACAAGAATACCCACAACCACATCCCCCAAATACCCCTGTTTTTTTTTAACAAACTGTGTTTGCATATTTATTTACTTTTTTGAAGTGTGTAAACTTATTTGTAGTATCAATGAATAAAAAGTATTAACAATGTTACAATAACTTTTTACAAATACTACACTCACTTCATCTTAAAAGAAGTTTCCAAGTTCACTACACACATCTATATTTTTTTTTAATACATTTTCATAGCCAATGCTACACAACGCACGATGCACCAGTGCTGCTTCCTAGCAGCAGTTGCACAGTATACCCACAGGATACAACACATGGGGCCTCATTACGACTTGGGCGGTAACCCTTAAAATCGGCAGTAACGCTCTTAGCGCCAATTTTAAGGGTCCGTCGGATCACGACTCCAAATACCGCTGGCGCAATAACAGCCGGCGCAAGGACAGCCGTCTGTACAAGCGCCGGCCATAACAGTGCCAGGAACCATTCGCGGTAAAACATCATCAATCACGAGTCCGGCATAAGCGCTATTAGCGCCAGAAAAACGGCGGATAATCCGCCGAAAATACCTCCAGCAAAAAGCTGGAAGTAACAGAACACAGGCCATAGCAATAAGGGACCAGGTGGAAGCAATGCAAATCAGAGGCCTACAAAGGACCCACCCATGCACAACACACCCTCCCCAACCCCATTACACCAGCAGGAGCAGGGAGGAGACAGCAATGAGGGCCCAGGCGCCTGGCACGATGAACCTTGGACATGTCCTACACTGAGAAACACACCCATGCAGGATGTAAGACATGTGGCGGCACAGTGACATATGGAATCCCCACCACAACAAAGCCTCCTGTGTGAGTAGCACCATGGCTCACAACACTGACACAGTCCAGATATCGCACCCTGGCCATCCGACAGTAATGCAATTCCAAACCATGAGCTGGCACATCCACAAATGCCCCACACATAAGTAGGCCGAGTAATGACAATGCACATCCCACAGACACTGTCCCCAAAATGGGCATGGAAATGCATGGAGAACAGTACAGAATAGTGAAGAGCAGCAAATGCAACTGCAGCCAAATGGATTTGCAATGACACATGAGGCAGCCACTTATGTCAAGCAGAAGTAGATGGAAGGGCCCCCTCATCCTGCGACAAGTGAAAGAGTACTGTTACATACAGAAACATAGGAGTACCAAGTGGAGAGTACCCAATTTGTTCAATCGTGCCTGTAGGACAGCACACTCCACAATGTTATAGGCCACATGCCAAATATGACAAAATCACACTGATGACAGGGCTCTGTACACCCACCCGACTTACCGTATCCCCATACCGGCTTACTCTTTCCTGCAGGTGATTCTGGATATCCCCAGTACACGTGGCTCATGACCCCTGTGCGTCACCCACACATGGCGGCGGAGTGGGCATACAACCTTGGCCATGCCCGTACACGGATCTGCGTGGAGAGGGCATTTGGACTGCTGAAGGCACGCTTCCGGTGCCTCGACCGCACGGGAGGGGCAATGATGTATGCACCAGAAAAAGCTTGAAAAATTGTACTGACATGTGCCATGCTGCACAACATCTGTTGTCGCAGAAATATGCCACTGCCCCCTGATGCACATGTGCAGCCACCTGATGATGGTAGTGAGGGCCTTGAAGTGCCAGAAGGTGTTGCACATGCACAAAGGGTTGGGCAGAGGGAAGGGAGGTCGGCCAGACTGGGATTGATAGATGGATTCCATTAGAAATGGGTAATAGGTAAATTGTGAACATGTCACTTCAACATCAAATTGCATTTGTTACAATCACTACTGTCCATGAATTGTGTTCACCCCAATGAATACCCAACAATCCCCCGTCCCCCCAGTGAACACCCAACAGTCCCCCCTGCCCCCAGTGAACACCCAACAATCCCCCCTCCCCCCAGTGTACAACCCCCAACTGTGCAGTTGCCTCATCAGGCCAACAACAATGTTTCCATGCACCACTAGGATGGGCGCGGGCTCTTCCCTCTCCCAGGACCCTCCTGTGTGCATGCCCTCAGGTGGCGCATGGACCGGCGCCTCGGAGATGGGTCTAGTGAACTCTCTGTGGGTGGTGTGGAAGTGGAGGGTATGGAAGCGCTGACCATCATGTGCTGGCGCATGAGGTTATTGGCCTCGCGTTGCTGTTCTGCCAGTGCTGACACTGCCTCCTTGAATTCGCGGCCTCTTTGCCCAAAGCCTGTCAGGGCAGCGGTGCATTGTTGCACAACTTGCCGTGTGCGCGCATTGTCCCGCGCAATGTACCTGCACCCATGCCGGATGGATTTACTCACGGCCTTTATGTGCCGGCTCTGGACCCTTGCCATTCCTTCCACCCAGGCCTGTTTTGCCTCAATGATATCCAGTCGGCCCATGGCTGCTGCCCCAGTGACAAAGGGCTCTCCTGGTGCGTCAGGTGGTGGACGGCGAATTGGGCGCTGTGGGGGGGGCTGCATGGCGACATGCCACCCGACTGGACTGGGCTGCCTGGCTCAGATCGCTGGCCCTCTGGACTCCCATAGGAGGGAGTGTCCACATCGAGCTGCGGTGTGCTGCAGTGACGCACAGGCACATGGCGACTCCCTGCCTGGTGTTTGCCTGGTCTTGGGCTTCCATGGGGTGTTGAGACCCCTTCTTCATCACTACTGCTTTGCGAGTGTTGTGTGGCGGCATGATGCCCACGTGGAGGTGGTGCTCCCACGTCGGCTCCACATCAGGCCTCTCTCCCTCGGCATCGGGGCTGTGGATGGTGGCTTCTGGTGAGCTGCCGGTCGCCTCCCTGCGTCCATGTGGCTGCCGCTGCTGTCTGGCGGGGCTGCATTGGGGTGAGGTGGGTGTTCCCCTGTGTTGTCTCCCATGGGTGCAGCGTCTTTGGGGGGTTCTGGTGCTGGTGGAGGCACGGTGTTGTGGGCGCATTGTCGGTGTGGCCTCATCGCCATCATCACCAGGCTGTTGGGATCGACTTGTGCCTGTGGGTTACATAGGGGGTGGTTTGAGTACAATGCTACATTCATTTGTGTGATGCAGGTCATGCAAACAAGTGTGAATGAAGACAGTGACAATGACGCAGTCAACTTGCATTCCGTTCAGTCACCATGTGGTGCTTGTTGTGGATGTGCATGGAGGTACACTGCATGGGAACGCGTGGTTGGGGTGGACTGCGCTCAAGCTTTTGTGGTTGTGTTGATGCACAGTACCACTCTACATAGCTGTACTATGGGTAGGGAGTCTATCCCCTGCCCCTGTCATTCATGCACTGCACGTACAGGGTCGTCTAGGCAGCACTTCCGTTCTAGGGATGTGGCCCTCACTTACGGGTGTATGCAGTGCCTCAGACACATGTCTTCACTCTCATTCAGATGCATGTATTTGGTGATGGGACTCACCTGCCGTTGGATTTATGCCAGTCCCTGCCTCCGCTCCACCAATGCCCTCAATGGTTCCGATGTCGATGAGGCCCGTCAATTTCTCCTCCCATGGTGTGAGGTCGGGTGGGGGGTGGCCCTCCTCCTGTGCCCCTGCTTGCACTCCTGTGCTGGGACAGGATGCCTCGCACTCGCACGCGCAGGTCATTCAGCCGCTTGGGGCAGTCCTCCCCATCCCGGGGCACGCGCCCCACTGCACTGACCCTTTGTGCGACGGATCTCCATATTTGGCCTCTGCACTGGGCGCTAGTTTTACGCTGCTGCAGCTCATTGTGGTACGTCAGTGCCTCCTCCTCAAGTACCTTAAGCTCCTGGTCACTGAACTTGGGTTTTCTGACCCTGTCCAGTGCAGACTTGCCCCTAGTGTGCTCTTGACTCATTTTCAGAGTTCCGATCGCGTGGATGGCTTCCAGTGGCTGTGATATCCGACGGATTGTGATTTCCAAGAGGGCCGCCGCTTTATTCCCCGTTCTGGCGGTGATGCGTTTCCCGCACGCTATAAGCGCGAGGTGGCGGTAGCGCATGGTGCGCCGGATGTAAGGGTTGAGGACATAGGTAAAGTGCTGTGTAGCCAATGCTACACAACGCACGATGCACCAGTGCTGCTTCCTAGCCGCAGTTGCACAGTATAACCACGGGATACAACACATGGGGCCTCATTACGACTTTCGGCGGTAACCCTTAAAATCAGCGGTAACGCTCTTAGTGCCAATTTTAAGGGTCCGTCGGATCACGACTCCAAATACCGCCGGTGCAATAACAGCCGGCGCAAGTACAGCCGGCTGTACAAGCGCCGGCCATAACAGTGCCAGGAACCATTCGCACTAAAACATCATCAATCACGAGTCCGGTGTAAGCGCTATTAGCGCCAGAAAAGCGGCGGATATTCCGCCGAAAATACCTCCAGCAAAAAGCTGGAGGTAACAGAACACAGGCCACAGCAATAAGGGCCCAGGTAGAAGCAATGCAAATGAGAGGCCTACAAAGGACCCACCCATGCACAGCACACCCTCCCCAACCCCATTACACCAGCAGGAGCAGGGAGGAGACAGCAATGAGGGCCCAGGTGGAAACAATGCAAATCAGAGGCCTACAAAGGACCCACCCATGCACAACACACCCTCCCCAACCCCATTACACCATCAGGAGCAGGGAGGAGACAGCAATAAGGGCCCCAGTGGAAGCAATGCAAATCAGAGGCCTACAAAGGACCCACCCATGCACAACACACCCTCCCCAACACCATGCTGCCATTTGGAGCCGGGAGCCTTGATGTCGAATTCTACCTGCTGCGTCTGGAGCTACAGAGGCCAGTCAACCAGGCCAGGTCCCTGGGAGTGCAGGGGGCAGTGGGGATGAGGAGAAGGAGGAGGACAGCAGCACCAGCAAGGCGGCCAGCCATCCCCAGGGCCAGGCCAACACCCTGGGCCCTAACTGATGGTCAGTTGGTGACAGAATATCGGCTGGACAGGGCAACCATCACCCAGTTGCTGGACACGATCCAGGATGACATATGCAGCCGCATAGCCACCAGCACGGCAGTACCTCCCCTAGTGAAGCTTGTGGCTGTGCTTCAATTACTTGGGACTGGCAGCTACCAACATACCGTTGCCATGATGCATGGAATGGCCCAGTACACATTCAGTGCCATGCTGGGACAGGTGCCTGATGCACTGTTGAATTATGTGAACAAACACATTGCATTGCAGCCACACAGGCACAGGTGCACCAGCTTAAGGGTCAATTCTATGCCATTGCCCAAGTCCCGAATGTAATAGCAGCCCTGGACTGCACACATTTGGCACATGTACCACCCCAGGCACATGAGGCTGCCTACAGAAACCGTAAACAGTACCATTCCCTCAAAGTGCAATGACATGTGGCCCTGACCTCACCTTCAGCCACTGCTGTGCCCGCTACCCAGGATCCAACCACGACTCCATGCTCCTACGCACCAGTACCCTGCCAGCGTACATGGAAAGACACCGAGGCCAAAACACATAGCCACTGGGTGTGTCCAAAGGTATCCCAAAAAGCATGTCAATCCACAACTGATGGTGCCTGTCAAGGAATCCATCATTCCCAATAGTCAGCAGCATCACAGCAGCATACACATTCAAGCGCCTTGCACGATGAACCTTGGACATGTCCTACACAGCAGAACACACCCATGCAGGATGTAAGACATGTGGCTGCACAGTGACATATGGAATCCCCACCACAACAAAGCCTCCTGTGTGAGTAGCACTATGGCTCACAACACTGACACAGTCCAGATATCGCACCCTGGCCATCCGACAGTAATGCAATTCCAAACCATGAGCTGGCACATCCACAAATGCCCCACACATAAGTAGGCCGAGTAATGACAATGCACATCCCACAGACACTGTCCCCAAAATGGCCATGGAAATGCATGGAGAACAGTACAGAATAGTGAAGAGCAGCAAATGCAACTGCAGCCAAATGGATTTGCAATGACACATGAGGCAGTCACTTCTGTCAAGCAGAAGTAGATGGAAGGGCACCCTCATCCTGCGACAAGTGAAAGAGTACTGTTACATACAGAAACATAGGCGTACCAAGTGGAGAGTACCCCATTTGTTCAATCGTGCCTGTAGGACAGCACACTCCACAATGTTATAGGCCACATGCCAAATATGACTAAATCACACTGATGACAGGGCTCTGTACACCCACTGGACTTACCTTGTCCCCATACCGGCTTACTCTCCCCTGCAGGTGATTCTGGATATCACCAGTACACCTGGCTCATGACCCCTGTGCGTCACCCACACATGGCGGCGGAGTGGGCATACAACCTTGGCCATGCCCGTACACGGATCTGCGTGGGGAGGGCATTTGGACTGCTGAAGGCACACTTCCAGTGCCTCGACCGCACGGGAGGGGCAATGATGTATGCACCAGAAAAAGCTTGAAAAATTGTACTGACATGTGCCATGCTGCACAACATCTGTTGTCGCAGAAATGTGCCACTGCCCCCTGATGCACATGTGCAGCCACCTGATGATGGTAGTGAGGGCCTTGAAGTGCCAGAAGGTGTTGCACATGCACAAAGGGTTGGGCAGAGGGAAGGGAGGTCGGCCAGACAGGGATTGATTGATGGAGTCCATTAGAAATGGGTAATAGATAAATTGTGAACATGTCACTTCAACATCAAATTGCATTTGTTACAATCACTACTGTCCATGAATTGTGTTTTTTGTAACGTGATTTATTTTCCCTCCAACAATCTCCCCTCCCCCAGTGAACACCCAACAATCGCCCCTCACCCCAGTGAACACCGAACAATCCCCCCTCTCCCCAGTGAACACCCAACAGTCCCCCCTGCCCCCAGTGAACACCCAACAATCCCCCTTCCCCCCAGTGTACAACCCCCAACTGTGCAGTTGCCTCATCAGGCCAACAACAATGTTTCCATGCACCACTAGGATGGGCGCGGGAGCTTCCCTCTCCCAGGACCCTCCGGTGGGCATGCCTTCAGGTGGCGCATGGACCAGCGCCTCGGAGATGGGTCTAGTGAACCCTCTGTGGGTGTTGTGGAAGGGGAGGGTATGGAAGCGCTGACCATCATGTGCTGGCGCATGAGGTTATTGGCCTTGCGTTGCTGTTCTGCCAGTGCTGACACTGCCTCCTTGAATTCGCGGCCTCTTTGCCCAAAGCCTGTCAGGGCAGCGGTGCATTGTTGCACAACTTGCCGTGTGCGTGCATTGTCCCACTCAATGTACCTGCACCCATGCCGGATGGATTTACTTACAGCCTTTATGTGCCGGCTCTGGACCCTTGCCATTCCTTCCACCTGGGCCTGTTTTGCCTCAATGATATCCAGTCGGCCCATGACTGCTGCCCCAGTGACAAAGGGCTCTCCTGGTGCGTCAGGTGGTGGATGGCGAATTTGGCGCTGTGGGGGGGCTGCATGGCGACATGCCACCAGACTGGACTGGGCTGCCTGGCTCAGATCGCTGGCCCTCTGTACTCCCATAGGACGGAGTGTCCACATCGGGCTGCGGTGTGCAGCAGCAACGCACAGGCACATGGCGACTCCCTGCCTGGTGTTTGCCTGGTCTTGGGCTTCCATGGGGTGTTGACACCCCTTCTCCATCACTACTGCTTTGCGAGTGTTGTGCGGCAGCATGATGCCCACATAGAGGTGTTGCTCCCACGTCAGGCTCCACTTCAGGCCTCTCTCCCTCGGCATCGGGGCTGTGGATGGTGGCTTCTGGTGAGCTGCCGGTCGCCTCCCTGCGTCCATATGGCTGCCGCTGCTGTCTGGCGGGGCTGCGTTGGGGTGAGGTGGGTGTTCCCCTGTGTTGTCTCCCATGGGTGCAGCGTCTTTGGGGGGTGCTGGTGCTGGTGGAGGCACGGTGTTGTGGGCGCATTGTCGGTGTGGCCTCATCACCATCATCACCAGGCTGTTGGGATCAACGTGTGCCTGTGGGGTACATAGGGGGTGGTTTGAGTACAATGCTACATACATTTGTGTGATGCAGGTCATGCAAACAAGTGTGAATGATGACAGTGACAATGACGCAGTCAACTTGCATTCCGTTCAGTCACCACGTGGTGCTTGTTGTGGATGTGCATGGAGGTACACTGCATGGGAACGCGTGGTTGGGGTGGACTGCGCTCAAGCTTTTCTGGTTGTGTTGATGCACAGTACCACTCTACATAGCTGTCCTATGGGTAGGGAGTCTATCCCCTGCCCCTGGCATTCATGCACTGCACGTACAGGGTCGTCTAGGCAGCAGTACCGTTCTAGGGATGTGGCCCTCACTTACGGGTGTATGCAGTGCCTCAGACACATGTCTTCACTCTCATTCAAATGCATGTATTTGGGGATGGGACTCACCTGCCGTTGGATTTATGCCAGTCCCTGCCTCCGCTCCACCAATGCCCTCAATGATTCCGATGTCGATGAGGCCCGTCAATTTCTCCTCCCATGGTGTGAGGTCGGGTGGGGGGGGTGGCCCTCCTCCTGCGCCCCTGCTTGCACTCCTGTGCAGGGACAGGATGCCTCGCACTCGCACGCGCAGGTCATTCAGCCGCTTGCGGCAGTCCTCCCCATCCCGGGGCACGCGCCCCACTGCACTGACCCTTTGTGCGACAGATCTCCATATTTGGCCTCTGCGCTGGGCGCTGGTTTTACGCTGCTGCAGCTCATTGTGGTACGTCAGTGCCTCCTCCTCAAGTACCTTAAGCTCCTGGTCTCTGAACTTAGGGTTTCTGACCCTGTCCAGTGCAGACTTGCCCCTAGTGCACTCTTGACTCATTTTCAGGGTTCAGATCGCCTGGATGGCTTCCAGTGGCTGTGATATCCGACGGATTGTGATTTCCAAGAGGGCCGCTGCTTTATTTCCCGTTCTGGCGGTGACACGTTTCCCGCACGCTTTAAGCGCAAGGTGGCGGTAGCGCACAGTGCGCCGGATTTAAGGGTTCGCTCTAATCGCGCTAACGCCTTGCACCGGGGCGCGTGCATGATGACTCGTGATCTGGCGGATTATCCGCCGGGTGCCTTGGCGTTAGCGCTATTTAGGCACGGTGGATAATCCGCCACATTTACCGCCCAAGTCGTGATCAGGCCCATGGTGTGGGACGGGTTTGGGATAGCTACGGTTGAACACCCACAGTCATTGCTGTTCCTAGGCGTGATCCTTAATACACTGATGGTGCCCCTTTTTCATGTACTTGCGGCTATAGGATTGTTTTTACTGAGTATGAAATATGAATGGCAAGACACAGTAGTGATACAATCATATTTCATCAGAGATATGTAAGGTACAAGATAATAAAGAGAGCACACCAAATTGGCATAAATCCTACACTGTGTGTACTCTAAACTAGTCCTTTCAAGGACTACTTATCACATATAAATATACAAATACAATGAAGTAAGATCCATCACATATATATATATATATGTCATGTGCCCCTTTTATGTTAAACATTGGAACCGTTGGAAGTTTGGACGCCATGGATTGTCCCACTACGTTTGATACGTTTCTTGGGACGCGGTCTAATATTCTCCCAACATGGCCGCCCCCAGCTTATTAGCGTTCAGTTGCTGCTGGCTCGCCGCGGTGCAACTGTTGCTATCGGCTGTTCTCTTGGTTGTTACGCTTGTCATTTCTCTTGGCTCTGCTGAGCCCCTCCTTTTCTCGGGCTCCTTTGCCCCCCCCCTGCTACGTATTTTCTCTTTTTCCTTCTCCTTTCCGGAACTATGGGTTTGCCGTTTGCTCTCTCGCTATCCCGCTTCCCTTCGTCCTTTCTCCCCGTCTCTCTGTCTCTCCTGGTAGGGTTCCACTTACTGGTTTCTTTCTCCTCCGGCCCGCCTTCTCCCTTGGAGCTTCCTCACCTCCTCTCAAGCGCCACAGAGTATTCTCCTGGACTCCTGCCGGCTGCCCGTGCTCCCCTGGTACCTGGCTCTTACCTGTTCCTGCGCATCATGGTACTTACCAGTCATCAGAGTCCGCAGGAGTACTTCCCGTCGGCTAAACATCCTGGTTTTTTTTGCCTACCTGGCTTTTTCCCCGCTGGCTATCACGGTTTCGGGGCCACTGGTTTCCGGAAACTTCCGTAACCATTGTGGCGTTGTTCCGTGGTAGACCGTATCTCCTAAAAAATAAATCATCGGTCAAAGAGAGAAGAAAGAAGCTGCCCCGGGACATTTTCCCAGGTGAGGAGGAGGGGGAGGAAACAGAAGTTGGGAGTGACTTGGACATTACTGATAAACCCGAAGCGTATTACAATATAAATACAATTAAATAATATCCCAAAACATGTTCTAAAATAACCCGTCACTCAGAGCCGCAGCTGGAATTCATTGAGTTTTTTTCTAGCCGTTTTTACAGAATTAAACTTTGGAGGTTACGCCACATGGATATTTATACATATATACATGATGGATAATGCTTAGAAAGGACTCTTTCAGGTACAAACTTTGCACATTGAGGCCTATAGCG
This sequence comes from Ambystoma mexicanum, assembly GCF_040938575.1. Classification (NCBI taxonomy): domain Eukaryota; kingdom Metazoa; phylum Chordata; class Amphibia; order Caudata; family Ambystomatidae; genus Ambystoma; species Ambystoma mexicanum. The sequence goes on from NC_090937.1 coordinate 144,772,615, forward strand.
GGGGTAAGGTCCATCAAACCTGTGGCTATGACCCTTCCCAGGTGTTGCTGAGGTTAACAGCGCCTCTGAAATTCAACACCCCATTGGGCGATACTGTAGCTCCAGTTATTCATCTATGTTTAAAAAAATTATAATATCCTTCTCTCTGTAATAAAAGAAAACATAATTAGTTAAATAACACACACACTATAAGAAACTCTATCTAATACACACCTTGTTATGGCCCTCATATGTTGTATGCAGTGCATCACATGCACTATATAAGATATTACATTTGTGAATACAACACTGTTGTTCTTGTCATACATACTAATCATTGGGTCATTATGAAACAAAATCCAACTTGAATTAAAAAATATACTTTAATATTTAAAATGAAACGTTTAAAACTGTCACTGCAATAAATGAACAGCAATATATAAACTGAGTAAGAATAAAAAGAGGAAATTATAACAGGTAGTTGCAATAGAACAGATGAGTACGGCAAGTAAATTTGGACATCCAGAGAATATAGGGTGATATAAGTAAACTTGGTGAGTAAGCTGCTGTGAGTGTCTTCAGTTTTTCGTTCATAAACAAAAGCAAGGTTCACAAAAAACAATTGCTGACAGTTGACAATATTACCTGGTGAAGGACCAACACAGCAAAAAGGATCAAGAAAGTGATGTACACATTTTGTGGAAAATTTTTGCAGAGTGGTCCTTTGAACAAGCCGTCACACAGTTTGGGAACCTCAAAGTTCATCTAACATCTTGTCTGCATACATAAGAATGAAGTGAACGAATCATATAGGAAGGCTCATATGAAACATTAATTCAAAGCGCATGGAACACAATCAGCAAACCAGTATTCATCATCTGCAACAAGTGTACCAACATTATCACTATTTTTCCACCAATCAACACCCAACCCCATCCCATCCTGCCTGCACCCGAACTGTCAAATTGTTTGGTAATATGTCAAACCTGTCACAGCTGGATCAAGGTGGGAGATGCCACCATAGACGGTTTGGACAAGGCTGTTTCAAAACACCAGGACAATTGCCAATGCTGTGTGCAGCATTCAAAACTAGGCTAGGGTGGCTGAAGTTCAAAAACAGGGAAAAGATGGGTTGGACACAAAAAATAACAGTATAGTGCATAGCAGTACAGAGGATAAGGGTACAATGCATATAAAATAATACAGTAGGAGAGGTATACAGTTAATATAACGAAAACAAAATAACAAATGACAATTATAACAAAATGAAAATAACGTAAAAATAGCAGTTTTTAAAAATATGTATATGTGGGTGGTGTAAAGAGATAAATCTTGTGGGGAGGGGGTTAGAGTGGGTTTTATGCAAGGGGAAATGAGTGTTTAGATGGGATCCCCAAAAAAATATATTATTTTCATTATGTTCTCTTTTTTAACATTTGATTCATAATGTTCATTCATTTAGATAACATTGAACCAGTAGGATATGGTATGTGTGACTCAACTGGCAGGAGTCAACAAAAATAGTGTAGGTTCCCAATCCATCCCCACCGCATAAAAGGGCTACAGGAATGAACACATGTGTACACATGGATAAACTACATAGACCAGTAAAGGATGTGGATAAACTACAACTACAATAAAACACACAACAAACAAACAATAAGTTATACAAACTACCACTACAATAAATAAACAGGGACATGTAAACTGGGTTTGAATAAACATAGGACGTTATACTGGGTGGTTACAGGACAAAGTATGGGGAAGTTTATGTAAGCTTAAAGAGCACGCGAGAATAGGGTTGGATAAGTAAACTTGGAGAACAAGAGATAGAAAACAATCACACAGGTAATAACACAAGTACTATCATTTTTTAACAGTTTTTATTCACACAACAAAAAAACAACCTCCAAGTAGACCACTGCAAATAGTTGGAAACTGGAACTGGAACACTGTTTTTATTTTTTTTTTAATCGAGAAAATCCAGTGCTCCTTGTGCAAAAAGACACTAAGACGTGGACCTTAACATGTTCCATTTCAAAGCTCGGAAACATCCAGTTTCAGTGGGCCGTCACAGACCGTAAACAAACCCTCAACTTCTGCAGCATTGTCAATTCCACATGTTCCAATTTTACTGCTCCTACGGTTTCAGTTATGAGAGTAATGTGTTGCCTGTGCCACAATTGGCTACTCCAGGGAGGTGCCTCACTAGCTCATTGAGAAATGACTCTCTCCAAACATAATGTACATTGCCATCACAAATTCACTAAAACAATAGAGGTACAATAAAAGTATAAAAACATTTACTGTAATCAATAAACATACATATATAAACTGGGTGAGAACATAAAAGGGACATTATGTTAAGGAATTACCATAGAGTGAATGGGGAAGGTTAAATAAACTTGGAAAACAAGAGAGAATGGGGTAGGCTTAGTAAACATGCAGAACAAGAAAGGATGGGCTAGCTTGAGTAGACTTATAGAAAATTGGAAACAAAACAGTCACACAGATAGAAACGGTACCCATCACCAATCAGGACAGTCGAGATTCCATATATGAGATGTCTACCACACCCAAAAAATTACTTTATATTGATCATTGCAAACAGTCCTTTTTAGTCACCAATGTTCCATCCCAAAGCTTAGTAACATTAGAACTGATCAATCCTCTATTGCAAGTGCACTAGGACAATGAATGTAGAAAGGCAATACCTGTCACGATTCGCTTCCTTCGCTCCCGTTCCCACCACTTGGGGGCATGATATGGGGTTTAGTCCCTACTCGACTTTCCTTACGAACCTTATGCTACAGTGCTGTGATGAATTGGGAGAGCTAAATCCTTATTTTCCAAGCTACTTCCCTTGCAGGTCCATTCCAGGTTTTTGGCAGCCAGTGTGCTGCTTTAATCAAATTACTATGCTTCGCAGAATGCCTGGCCCACAGCTTCATCTCCACCCTTGCAGGACAAGACTGGGTAGAGGATAGACAACATCTGTGCCTGCAGGTGCTGCAAGCAGCACACCTGAGGCTTGTGCTCGTTAAGCAGCTTTAAATGCCTCTGTTTGCTTCAGTCCAGCACTGGTCATTGATGCAGTGTTCCTGTTTGTGACTGGTCCCTTGTTCCTAGTTCTTAGCTTTGTGCCTAGTTCCAAGTTTCTATTCCATGCTCCTTATCCCTGGATTTCGAATGTATGTGCTTAATTGATTTCTGCTTCCTAGATTCCCTTTCTGTCTTCCTCTGTTTGCAGGCAGCATTTCTCAGGACTTTCCCTTTTGATGCAGCCCAGTTTGTCTGTGTTCTATATTTCTTTGACTTTCTCCTTTGCTGCTGCAAACCTTGATGCTTTAATCTTTCCTCTTTAGATTTAGCTTCCTGCCTTTTTCCTTGGATGGTTGGGGGAGGTTTGCCTTTGTAGTTTCGTTTTCCTTGCTCCTGTTCCTTTACTTTCTCTTGGAATCCATTCCATGTTTTCCCTTGCACTTCTGCATTTATTTTCCATTGATTATTAGGTGGGGTGTGCTGTTGTGAATGCCTATGTTTTCCTCACTGTTCTGTTACCACTATTCCTACTTGCCCCTTGTCTTGAGTCTTATGTATTTAGTTATCCTCCCATTGCTGTTATAGCCTTTCTGGGTCCCTGTTTGATCAACAGGGTGTGTGGGCTTCCTGACATTCAAGAGGTATTCTTGTCCTCGTGAGTACTGTTTTTAAGTTCCCTTATTCAGTACCATCAAGAGTGTTAGCTCACAGATCCTGTCGTTGCTCGCCCTCTCTGTGGGCTTAGCGCTGTCTGTACCTGTAACAGCAATTGCAGGTAAGGAGCTTGCCGAATTTCCTTGTAATCATAAGGAGCTTCTAAGTGCTTACCCCACATCCCTTTTTTTATATATTTGTATTGTTGTCTTGCACTCCTGGGTTTTAGTATACATGAGTCTTGGTTCCTGTGTGCATATTGTCTGACTCAAAGCTATTCACTGTGTGATTTGTGCACATTTCCCTTGCCATGTTCACTGCCTTTGTCCTCACCTGACAGAATGACCAGCCCACTATTCCCATTGAATATGGCAAATTTAAGAAAGAAAGGCAGCAAAGCCTATAACACATTTTTACAGAAAGTTTCCCCTACATTTACCTGTGACAATCAAATCACTAGTCCTGACATAAATGAATTCCTTGTCACTAATGGCCATTTACGGGCAGAGTATTTTCCCCACAGGATGGCCCATCTTACATTGCCTGATCCTAGTTCTGTCTTTCATTCTGACCCAGATTCTATGTCAGCACAAGCGTTAGCAGCAGAAAACAACACATTGTTAGGCTTATTACACAAGAGTACCTCTGTTGTTGAACCCCATGATTCCAGTTATGCTTCACATCAGATTGAACAGTTCCATGATACAAACATAAAGAATGGAGGGGTTCCTTGCATAACTTCTGTTTTCTACCCTCAATCTAGAGCACACTCATCTGCACAAGTGCATACTATAGTCCCTAATGTCAAGAGGTCTGATGTCAATAGTTTGCTTAAGGGTAACACAGACCAAGTTGGTAAGAGAAAGAATAAGTCACAGAACCTGCAAGCAGTAAATGTCAATGTACAATCGATGCACATCCAGATTGCTAGTGCAGGATCCAGCCCTGATGCCTCCCTGCCTCCCACTGTGCCTACTGATAGTGATGTACAGTTAATGTAGGGCATGCTAAAGGCTAAGCTTGAGGAGTTAAAACAAGAATTAATTTCTTTGCAAGAGGAGAATAAAACCTTACAGTCTTTACTGAATACACCTCAGACTTTATCCGTTGATGGTGATGAAGTGAATACTGTTCAGTCCCTGAGTGCAGAGACTTTAGTAAACCATAATACTTGTCAATATGTAAGATCTATTGGGAATGAAAATCTTTCATCTAGCACAGCGCTTAATCAGGGCACAGGTTCTGACAATTGTCCTGTTGTTTGTCAGAGATTGCAGTTAGTTGAAGATTTCCAAGCCACTCCTTTACCTAAGATTTCAAGTGTAGCAGCTCATCATAACCGTGAGCTTGCAAACATGCAAGCTTCGGATTTCCAAACACAATCCACAATGGTGGCATACACAGAATCAGTCACTACAGTAGGCTTAGGCTCTGCTCTTGGTCCAGCCGCTGAGACAGAAGTAGATGTTCAAGCTGATGTGGAAAACAATGCTACCTCTGTGTTCAATCTTCCTTCTGCCAATTTTGGTCACAACGAACAGTCAGAGACAGTACAGATTTCCTTTTCTGATGGACTCATTCCACAGTATAAAGAACCAAAAACCCGGCAGGCGATTCCTGAACTGTTGATTGTTAATCTGCCACTTTCAGAAGGTAAGTCAGATGAATGGACAATTGAAGAAATCCTGATTAACAGAGACTTTGCTATGGTGATTTCTCTGGTTGATTTTGACTTCTACAAAGAAAGAGACTCTGTGTCATCCACTAAGGAAAGGGAGTTCAAGGGTACTGCTCAGTCTTTGGTTACTGGTGCCAAGGAGTCTACAGCCCTAAAGTTGCCTTCCATTCCTGAGCCACAAATGTGTCTGTCGACTTCTGAGACTTCAGTCTGTCCTCCTACAACCATTGATTCTTCTATGATCCAGTTCACAGCTCTGCAGTCATCTTTGGGACACATGTCTTCAATCAATGAACCACTGCCATGTGTCACAGGTCTCTCCCCTTCTCACCTGTCTGTATTGTTTACTCTTAATCTTCAGAGATGTCTTCTTTCGCACAGTTTGGGATTCATATAACCCCATGCGTAGGTCCTCGGATTCCAGTGCGTGGTTCGCAACCCAACTCCAGGATACGTTCAGACGTCCAGGACGGGGACCAGGAAATAACGAGGTTCACACTCGGAGACCCGAATGCTAATACAAATCCAGGATATGCAGAGTTAAGGACAAAGGGGAGAAATGGAAGAAGAGGAATTCAAGGAACCAGGAATCAAAGGTAAGCGCTGAACGAGCTCCGGCAACACACGTCCGACTACTGCAAGCGGTAGCGTTGAGACGCGCAGAGCCGCGGGGGCATGTCTGCTTTGTAGAACATAGAGCGTGTAACACAGAGACTGGTAAACAGCGTCCCGCGTTCAGCAGCCATGTTGGGAGGACTACTGAATTCAGTCCGCTATGGGTCAGGGACCAGGAAGTCCAGAAGGGACGCAAACGGTGGTTCATGACAGCATGCCTCCTCTGAAACCCAGCTCCTCCGGGTTTGCCCGGAAGTATAAGGTGGTATCTTCGAAGTAGCCTGAGGGCATTCATGTTTGAGACGGGTTCCCAGGTGCATTCACTGGGAGGGTAACCTTTCCACTCGACAAGATACTGTAGCTGATCACGTCTGTACCTAGAGTAACATATTCTGGAAACCTCATATTCTAGCTGATCATTGACAATCAAGGGGGTAGATCTTGGATCAGTTCGAGAGGACTGTATGTACGGTTTCAACAGAGAAGTGTGAAAGACTGGGTGGATCTTTTTCCAAGATTCTGGTAGTCAGAGTCGAAAGGCCACTGGGTTAATGACTTCCTTTATGGAAAAAGGGCTGTAATACCTGGGAGCAATTTATTTGGTCGTAGGTGTCGGGGAAAAGGTTTCGAGGATAGCCGGACCTAGGAAGGCCCTGGTCTTCTTTTGGAGTCAGCATGATGTTTAACGTCTCTTCGGGCCTTTTCTAGGTGTTCCTTTGCTTCTTTGTGTACGTTGATAATGGTTTCAATCCAGGAATCAACCGTAGGAACTGGGGTAGGATGTGGGAGAATGGATGGTAGAACCAAGGGGTGGAATCCTTGACTACAGAAGAAAGGGCTGGCTTTGATAGTTGAGTGATCGAATTGTTGTAGGCGAATTCAGCCACAGGTATTAAGAGTGACCAATCGTCCTGGACCTTGGTGGCGAAACAGCGAAGATACTGTTCCAGAGTTTGGTTTACACGTTCAGTAGCTCCATTGGTCTGTGGGTGATAACCTGAGGATAAGGCACGTTGGATTCCCAGTATACGACATAATTGTTTCCAGAACTGGGATATATGCTGGGGTCCTCTGTCAGAAATGATCTTGGAGGGTAGCCCGTGGCGCCAGAATATGTGTTCTGGGAAGATTCTGGCAAGTTCAGATGAGGATGGCAGTTTATATAAGGGTGTAAAATGAGCCATGTGAGTGAACAAATCAATGGTAACCATGATAGTTGTGTAGCCCCTGGAAGGCGGTAGTTCCACGATAAAATCTGTGGCGATGAATTCCCAAGGTCTTGTTGATATCGCTGGTTGGAGTTGGAGACCTGCCAGTTTCTTGTTATCATGTTTGTTTTGATTGCAGAAAGCACAAGTTTGGATATAAATCTGGACATCATCCTTGATCTTCAGCCACCAAAACTGTCTTTATATTAGAGTGTCCTGAATGAAGGTTATCATGAAATAGGCTTGTGTTCTTTTGTCGCAGTCTCGGAGTGGGAATGACCAAACGATTGTCCTTGAACAAATATTCGTCCTTTGTTTTGAGATTCCATCGATTATTTCCATTAAACTCCCTCCAGGTCTCAGAGGACAGAGTTTGTATCTGAATATCCTCCAGGAGGTTGATTGCTTGGGCAACAAATATTGTGTGGGGAAACATCTTTGGGAAGGATCGATCTTCAAGGATTTCGTAGTCAGGACGTCGGAATAAGGCATCGTCTATTATGTTGTGTGTTCCAGGAACATGATGGATTTCAAATTGATATTGAGCAAAAAAGAAGGCCCAACAGGCTTGACGACTGTTTATACATTCTAGGGATTGCAGGACTTGAAGATTAGGATGGTCCGTGCGGACAGGAACAGGGTGTTTTGCCCCCAGGATTAGATGACGCCAATCAGTGAAGGCTTGACGGATGGCTAGCAATTCCTTTTCTAAAACGGAATAATGGGTTTCGCTAGGAGTCAAAGTGCGAGAAAGATAGGCAATGGGGTGCTCTAACTTGTCATCCAACTCCTGTTTCAGGACTGCCCCGATGGCGTAGTTGGAGGCATCAGTTTCCACAAGAAGGGTTCGATCAATGTCAGGTTGAGCTAAAATGGGGGCTTGTGTGAACTCTGACTTTAACCATTTGAAACGCCTTATCTTAGGCTGCTGTCCAGTGAAAGGGGGTATCCTTTTTCAACAATGTAACAATTGGATGTACAATCTCCGAAAAAGAGGGTATACATTTCTGGTAGAGGTTAGCAAGCCCCAGGAAGGATTGAATTTGTTTTACAGTAGTTGGGACAGGCCAGGATAGAAGAGAATCTACTTTTGAGGGGTCCATTCCAATTCCTTTTGGGCTAAGGACGAATCCAAGATAGTGAACAGTAGATACATGGAAAAGGCACTTCTCAGGTTTAGCCAGGAGCTTATGTTCATACAGACGTGGTAAGACTGCCTGTACATGCTCTTCATGCTTCAGATGGTCCTTAGAGTATATCAATATGTCGTCCAATATACAATGACGGAGAGGAACAGCATATCGGAGAACACCCAGTCCATAAAACGTTGGAAGACCGCTAGGGCATTGGCAAGTCCCAAGGGCATAACCAAGTATTCAAAATGACCAAATGGTGTTCTAAAGGCTGTTTTCCATTTGTCACCTTCCTTTATACGGACAAGATGGTAGGAACCCCTGAGATCTAATTTTGTGAACACTACTGCTCCTCTTTCCGCTTCCAAGATATCTGAGATGAGGGGCAACGGGTAGCGGTCCTTGAGGGTGCATAGATTAAGGCCACTGTAATCTAGACAGGGCCTAAGCTTCTTGGCATCTTTCTTGGGAATGAAAAACAACAAAGCTCCCGCCGGGGACTTGGGTGGTCGTATGGTACCATTTTCCAAGTTAGTATCCAGGTATTCTCGGAGGTCTCTTTTCTCAGGTTCTGATTGAATCCTTCCAAAAGGAATCACTGCTGAGGGTTCAGTATCAATGGCGCAGTCCTCAGGTCTGTGAGGTGGAAGAGCTTGAACTATGGCGGTCGAAAATACATCTGTATAAGCCTGATAGGCCCTGGGAATCTTGATGATATTAGAGACAGTGAGTGGACCTTGCTGGTTTGCTTGCGAGTTTTCAGAGGATCTTGACAAGGAGTCTAGGGATAAACAGTGGGACATACAATGTTCAGAACCAAGAAACAAGGATCCTGCTGCCCATTTGATGTAGGGGTTATGCTTCTGTAACCAGGGCATGCCTAGAACCATTGGGTAATGGGCAGATCTTATGATGTTGAATTTGGTTCTCTCTTGATAGTGGTTTATAGAAAGCAGGATCTCTTTAGTTTGAAGGTTTATGGGTCCTGAAGAGAGTGGTCTCCCATCAACAGCCTCTACAGGTTGCATGATCTCACGAGTTTCATATGGAATATTATGAGTAGTGACCCAATCATGATCTATGAATATCCCCATGGCCCCGCAATCCATTGATGCCAAAATGGGGTAAGATTCTTTCTTGGAAGGCGATAGAAAGGCCTGCAGAATCACAAGGTTGTTTTGTCCAGGAGAGTTCAAGCATGCAATAGATGTGGAGCAGACATCTCTCTCCCGAAACTGTGCTCCATCTAGGATCGGGAGCTGGCATTTCCCAAACGCCGTGGAGGAGCAATAGGACACTCTCTCACAAGATGTTTATCAGAGGCACAATACATGCACAGACCAGTGTGAATCCGTCACATCCTTTCTTGCGGGGTTATGGGTCCGCGGAAGGCCCCAAGTTGAATGGGTTCTGGGTCTGTGGTCGGAGAAGCTGAGGGCTCAGGTCTAGATGGATGGTCTGTAGTGGCCTTTTGGAAGGTTGACTTAAATTTCTTCTTCTCCGCCTTTCTTTCCTGGATACGAAAGTCGATTTGCAAAGAAAGATCCATGAGAACCTGGAAGGAACTTGGGCGAGCTACCCTGGCTAGCTCGTCCTTTACCTCTTCATTCAGACCTTTTAGAAAGAGGGTGAAGCTGGCCTCTGGAGACCAGTCTGCTTCCTTGACGAGTTGTTTAAATTGGGTCACATAGGTAAGCATATCCTGGGATCCTTGTTGAAATTCGAGTAAACGTTCTTGAGCACTGTAAACCTTCTCTGGTCGATCAAACATGGCCTTTAGCACCTCCACGAAGCCATTATAATCATCCAGGAGGGTGTTGCCCGAATTAACTAGGGGGGTTGCCCAGGTCAAGGCATTACCCGTGAGGTGTGAGATCATAAACCCCACCTTTGCTCTGGGAGTAGAGAAGTAGTAGGGCTTAAAGGTGAAGTGCAATAAACATGAATCGAGGAAGGCACGAAGGGTCTTCAAAGAAACATCATATTTATCCACTACTCCTCCCAATAACACGCTTTCCTTGGTTGCAGTGTCACGTGACAAGACCAGCTGTTTCAACGCAGCATTCTCAGCCTTAAGATTTTGGCCTTCTGTTGTTAACTCCTGCATGCCTCCCATGAGGTCTTGAACTGCGGCCTCCATTTCTGTAACTGTATCAATTTGTTGGCATCTCAATCTGTCACAAGTCTCTCCCCTTCTCACCTGTCTGTATTGTTTACTCGTGATCTTTGGAGATGTCTTCTTTCGCACAGTTCGGGATTTATATAACCCCGTGTGTAGGTCCTCGGAATCCAGTGTGTGGTTCGCAACCCAACTCCAGGATACGTTCAGACGTCCAAGACGGGGACCAGGAAATAACGAGGTTTGCACTCAGAGACCTGAATGCAATACAAATCCAGGATATGCAGAGGTAAGGACAAAGGGGAGGAAGGAAGAAGAGGAATTCAGTAAACCGGGAACCAGGAATCAAAGGCAAGCGCTGAACGAGATTCGGCAACACACGTCCGACTACTGCAAGCGGTAGCGTTGAGACGCACAGAGTCATAACGCAGAGACTGACAAACAGCGTTCCGCGTTCAGCGGCCATGTTGGGAGGACTATTGAATTCAGTCCCCTATGGGTCAGGGACCACGAAGTCCAGAAGGGACGCAAACGGCGGTTCATGACACCATGTCTGCCATTTACTGAAGAGCCTCCACCATGCACGTGGTCAGTCCCAAAGACCTTGAATTGTTTTTCTTCAGCTACCGAGATGGCTCCAGCTTGCATGATTTCAGCCTCGAAATTTCCTTTGGCATGCCTGGCTTCAGCTACAGCGACTCATTCAACCTATCACTCTTTAGCCATAGAGCCTCCGGTAGTCCATCCTAAGTGCATGTCTTCAGTCCCAGACCCTACTGCTTGTCTGCCTTCAGTTCATGAGACACCTGTATCCTGCTTAGCCTCACTGCCAATATCACAGCTATACCTGTCTACACCATCAGATTCTTATTTATTTATTTATTTATTTAAATTTGTATAGCGCGCAGGCAGCCCAGGGGCTTGAGGCGCTGTTACTTGCATGAGCTTAGTTACAGGCATGGTATCAGTAAGAGGCATAATACAGATAGGAACAAGCAAGGTTATCATTACAGCTTATGCGGTTGGTCAATACAACTTAGGCAATGGGTCATATGGTTGGTATTATGCAGCTGCGAGGGACCTTATGAGAAGAGAGTGGTTTTCAGCGCTTTGCGGAAGACTAGGAGGGAGGGCTCACCGCGGATGGTGGGAGGTAGGGCATTCCAGTGAGTGGGTGCGAGATAGGGGAAGCTGGATCCACCTGCTCTGGATCTTTTTACTAATGGCACAGAGAGCATGTTGGTGTAGGGTGATCTTGTTGGTCTTGTAGAGGCGACGGAGTGGATTCTTTGTGAGAGGTAATCGGGGGCAGTGTGATGGATGCATTTGTGTGTCAGTGTGAGCGCTTTGAAGATTATTCTTTCCTTTATTGGGAGCCAGTGGGCTAGTTTTCTGGCTTCCGAGATGTGGTCCCTTTTGGCAATACCTTGGGCTGCTCGGAGAGCACTATTCTGGATGACTTGTAGCCTCTCCAAGTTTTTTTTTTGAGGTTCCTAGGAAGAGTATGTTGCAGTAGTCTAGCCTGGAGCCGGTGATGGCTCTGGCTATGTTTGTGCAGTTCTCTTTGGAGAGGAAAGGCCTGATTGCGTTGATCAGTTTAGCATGATATGCGGCTGAGGAGGCAATGGCGTTGACTTGTCTGTCCATGGAGAGGTTAGAGTCTAGATAGACTCCAAGAGTTTTGACTGAGTCTGAAACAGGTATTTTGATGGTGTCGATGGTGAAGTGACTGAATTGGGAGTCAAGTTTTTTTAGCGTTTCGGGGGAACCTACCAGTAGGAGTTCTGTCTTGTCAGAGTTGAGGCATAGTCCATTGTCTGCCATCCAGGCTTGGATGGTGTTGTAGAGGTTGTTAAGGGTCATGGAGTCGGTGTCGTAGTTGCCAGTGAGGGTAAGGAGGATCTGGGTATCGTCCGCGTAGTTAGGGTAGGATATACCCATAGCGTCGAGGATGAGGAAGAGGGGTCGTGTGAAGTTGTTGTAGAGTGTGGGGGAGAGGCATGAGCCTTGGGGCATGACAAAGAGTATGGTAGTGGGTGAGGCAGAGGCTAGGTCGGAGAATACTTGCATGGTTCTGTCCTGTAGGAAGGATTTGATCCATGCTGTGGCGTCAGGGGAGAACTTGGCAGTGAAGGAGAGATGATGGCAAAGGACGTCATGATCTACGAGATCGAACGCTGCAGACAAGTCAAGGAGTAGGAGAAGAGCTGATTTGCCCATGTCTCTGGCATCGTCCATTTGGTTTTTCAGGTCAAGTAGGGCGGTTTCAGTCCCATGTCTAGGGCGGAAGCCAGATTGGCGGAGTCCCAGGAGTTTGTTTTCTTCGATGTAGTGCTGAACCTGCAGATAGGCTGCTTTGTCGAGTATTTTGAGGAGGAAAGGGACAGTGGTGATGGGTCTATAGTTGTTGGGGGAGGTGGGATCGAGAGTAGGTTTTTTTAGGAGGGGGCGGACCCATGCTTCCTTGAGGGAGGTGGGGACTTTCCCTGTTGCGAAGGAGGCATTAACAAATGCTGTCAGGAAGGGAGCAAGTGCTTCAGTGCAGTCCTTGATGAGAGTGGCTGGGCAGGCATCACCTTTACAGTTGGATGCTTTGATGTTCTTCATTATGTTAATGATGTCCTTTTCCTGTATGGATTTGAAAGAGAAGGGTTGGGGAGGGTCTTGGGCTGGTGGTGGGACAGGGATATGAGTATTGGGCAGGGCTTGTTTGGTAGCTTGTATTTTGCTTTGGAGGCGGCTCAGTTTTGTTAGCATTGCCGTTTGAATTTCGTCGCACCAGGCTTTGTCTTTGGTGAAGTTCTGGGGGGTGGGAGTAGGAGTCTCTAGCTCCCTAAAAATTGCAAAGATTTCTTTTGTGCTGGATTGGGCTTCCGAAATTCTGGATTCAAAGGATTTGGATTTTGCCCGGGTGATAGCTTTTTTGTACTCCGTGGAACAGGCTTTAAAGATCAGCTTGTCTTTGTCAGTGTGGGACGTTTGCCACTGAGTAAGTGCTGCCTTTTTCTCGTTACGGAGTGCGAGCAAGTCTGGGGTGAACCAGGAGTTAGAGTGGGTGGTGGGTTTGTATTTACGGGGTTTTAGTGGGGCAATGGAGTTGATAGCTGCTTTAATGGCAGCATCGTAGGTTGATGCAAGAGTTTCTGGGTCTGCGGAGAAAGGTGGTCTGAAAGCTGGGCCTTGTAGGAAGGGCAGTAGTCTTTCCTTAGTGAGCTGGCGGGAGCTTCTTGTGAGGCAAGGTGGTAGGGGTTGGGGTGGCGGGGTAGAGGAGCTGGTGGTGAGGATGCTAAATGTGATGATATGGTGGTCAGACCATGGGGTGGGAGTGTTTCCAGTGATGATGAGTGGGCAGTTGTGCTGAGCAATCCAGTCGAGTGTTCTGCCCTGAGTGTGCGTTGGGCTAAAGATGGTGTTCTTATAGCCTAGTGTTGTTAGGGCTAAGTCAAAGGATTTGGCTGCTGGGTCCTTTTTATCCTGGAGGCCTAAGTTGAGGTCCCCAAGGAGAATGGCTTTCAAATGTTTTTTGAGGTTGTCAGATAGGAGATGGATGAGGGCGGCTTGGAAGTCTTCTAATGGGCCAGGAGGGCGATAGACAATATGAGCGGTAATGGTACAGTTGGGGGAGAGGATAATTTTGACTTGGAGGTAATCATAGTTGCTGTGTAGGGGTTTTTCTACCTTTCTAATACTATAGCAGTCCTTAGCGATGATTGCGACCCCTCCACCTTTAGAGGGGCGATCTTGTCTGGTGATGGAGTAGCCAGAAGGGAGTGCCAGGGAGAGCGCAGGGCCAGAGGCATCGTGCAGCCATGTTTCTGATATCATGAGCAGGTCAAGGTCATGGGTGGTTATGAGGTCGTGAATGTCTAGAGCGTGGGCGCTGATGGATCTAGCATTGATCATGGCGCATTTGAGGTGGGGTTCTGTGACGACTAGGGAGGGGTATGTGGGAGGAGAGGGTGAGGTGATGGGCATGGTTGGTGTGGAGCTGGGGGCTCCAGTGGTGTTGTGGTGGACGGCAGTAGAGGAGTTGGATATAATATATTTAGCACTGAGGGGCGCAGTTTTAGAAGTGGTGGGCACAGGTGAAATCACATTTGGAACAATAGCATTCACAATGGGGGTAGAAGAATTGCATATCACACATTTTGCACTGGGGGCGCAGTTTTGGGAGTGGTGGGCACAGGTGAGATCACATTCGGCCCAATAGCATTCACAAAGGGGGTACAAGAATTGCATATCACACATTTTGCACTGGGGGGCGCAGTTTTGGGAGTGGTGGGCACAGGAGAGGTCACATTTGGCACAATAGCATTCACAATGGGGGTAGAAGAATTGCATATCACACATTTTGCACTGGGGGGCGCAGTTTTGGGAGTGGTGGGTACAGGTGAGATCACATTTGGCACAATAGCATTCACAAAGGAGGTAGAAGAATTGCATATCAAACATTTTGCACTGGGGGGCGCAGTTTTGGGAGTGGTGGGCACAGGTGAGATCACATTTGGCACAATAGCATTCACAATGGGGGTAGAGGAATTGCATATCACACATTTTGCACTGGGGGGCGCAGTTTTGGGAGTGGTGGGCACAGGTGAGATCACATTTGGCACAATAGCATTCACAATGGGGGTAGAGGAATTGCATATCACACATTTTGCACTGGGGGCGCAGTTTTGGGAGTGGTGGGCACAGGTGAGATCACATTTGGCACAATAGCATTCACAATGGGGGTAGAAGAATTGCATATCACACATTTTGCACTGGGGGCGCAATTTTGGGAGTGGTGGGCACAGGTGAGATCACATTTGGCACAATAGCATTCACAATGGGGGTAGAAGAATTGCATATCACACATTTTGCACTGGGGGGCGCAGTTTCAGTGGTGGTGGGCACGGATGGGGAGAAATTGCAGGTAGAGGTGGAACAATTAGGGGTGGGGTGGAGTGTATCATTTGCTACTGTATAGGGGGTAATTGAGAAGGCTTTAGGCTTTGTGGTTAACCGCCTGGGTATGGCCATGTAAGTGGGTGGGTTGGGTTGCGAGATACGGGAGCATAGCCGCGCATTGCGGATGTTAGAGGGAAGGGGATTGGAGCTGATGGTGGGCTCTATAGTGCGAGCACGTAGTCTGGAGCTCCTGGTGGCCAAGTCTTGGTGTAGGAGGAGGCAGTGGGCAAGCTCCTTACCTCTGTGATGTTGCATAGTATCGTGGCAAATGGCAGCCGAGCAGCGAAGAGCTGCAAAGAGGAGTGCAGGCCTTGTCCTCTGGCCTTCTCCTCGCGGCTTCGCCTGGCGGTGAGCCCCGTCTCCCTTTATGGTGGGGGGGGTGGAGCCGGCAGGGCGGGAAGCCGTATCAGGCTGCGGGCTGCGGGCGGGAAGCGTCGTCGTTTCGGCGCGTAATTCAAAAGATGCTTTTTCGGCGGTGATCATGCCTTCCAAGGCGGAGGCCTTCGCAATGTGCGCGAGATCAGCTGGAGCTCCGTAAAGCAGATGGAATTCTGCTGCCAGCTGATCGAGCACAGCTGATGGAGGCACTCGCAGAGGAGCTGCAAAGAGGAGTGTGCATTTTCTTCAGCTACAGAGATTCCTCCTGAGTCCCAACCATTTACTGCTGATGAACATCCAGTCTGCCCTTCTTATGCTTCTGGGGGATCACCAGAGTGCCTGCCTTCCCCCAAATGTTTGACTTTAGCATCAGAGCCTCCCGAACATGCAGCATCAGAGTTTGAGAATTTTGCCAGCATGCCTGCAATTTCCTCACCTCCCGCATGTCCGCTCTCGGCAGAAAGGCTAACAGAGCATCTATCATTGTCTAATGCATGTTACACTAGCCTGCCTTCCTCCTTAAGAACTTATGAGTGTCCGCTTCCAGTGACTGAGTTTCCTGGGCCTTACAACTCAGCTTCAAATCCTGCAAGTTCTTCATCCCTTTCTTTGACCCATGAGTATCTTACTCTCCAGAAGCCTGCCTATGACTCTTATAGACTGCAACCTGATTCTATGCATTCCAGTCCATCTGCCTTTGCCCACAGGCCACCATTTCCATCAGTGCAGCCTCCAAAGAAAAAGCACTCCTATCATGGAAAGAAGATGCTTTGTGCGGGTGGCGGACACCAGAAGACGGCCATGGGAGGGGATATACTGTCACGATTCGCTCACTTTGCTCCCATTCCCACCACTTGGGCACATGATTTGGGGTTTATTGCCTACTGGACTGTCCTTCCGAACCTTATGCTACAGTGCTGTGATGAATTGGGAGAGCTAAATCCTTATTTTCCAAGCTACTTCCCTTCTGGATCCATTACAGGTTTTTGGCAGCCAGTATGCTGCTTTCATCAAATGACTATGCTTCCCAGAATGCTTGGCCCACAGCTTCATCTCCACCCTTGCAGGACAAGGCTGGGTGGAGGATAGGCAACACCTGTAGCTGCAGGTGCAGCAAGCAGCACACCTGAGGCGTGTGCTCGTTAAGCAGCTTTAAAAGCCTCAGTTTGCTTCAGTCCAGCGCTGGTCATTGATGCAAGGTTCCTGCTTCCTAGATTCCTTTTTGTCTTCCTCTGTTTGCAGGCAGCATTTCTCAATGCTTTCCCTTTTGATGCAGCCCAGTGTGTCTGTGTTCTATATTTCTTTGACTTTGTCCTTTGCTTCTGTAAACTTTGATGCTTTAGTCTTTCCTCTTTAGATTTAGCTTCCTGCCTTTTTCCTTGGATGGTTGGGGTAAGTTTGACTTTGTAATTTCGTTTTCCCTGCTCCTGTTCCTTTACTTTCTCTTGGAATCCATTCCATGTTTTCCCTTGCACTTCTGCATTTATTTCCCATTGATTATTAGGTAGGGTGTGCTGTTGTGAATGCCTATGTTTTCCTCACTGTTCTGTTATCACTATTTCTACCTGCTCCTTGTCTTGAGTCGTATGTATTTAGTTATCCTCCCAATGCTGTTATAGTCTTTCTGGGTCCCTGTTTGATCAACAGGGTTTGTGGACTTGCTGACATTCAAGAGATAATTCTCATCCTTGTGAGTACTGTTTTTAAGTTACCTTATTCAATATCATTAAGAGTGTTAGCTCACAGGTCATGGGACACAGTGCTGCCATCCCTCCTGTGCCCGGAAGATGCTGTGATTCCAACACACCCTCTTTGCCATCTCGGGAAATACACCCACTGGCGCATCATGTCAGGGCCCTTGTGGATATCATAGATGAGGATGAGGGGATGAGGCAGAGCACGGGATGGGAGGTCCCCATAGCCCACCACCTCTGCTGGTGCCCAATGTGTCATCCATGACTGCACACCTCCATGCAATTGACGAGCACCAGGTTTCCATAGAGGTTCTGGCAGTCCAGCAGCTGCCGGAGATGCAGTCCATGCATGAGTGCATGCCAAGTTGCAGCTGCAGGATGTCCCGGTCACTCGGCCATGTCACTGTCGCCTTGACTGCAATGGGACAGAGGGTGCAGGAGTACATGGAGCGCACGTCCTCCTCCACCGATACCATGCATCAATGCCGGCAGCTTACCCTGCAGTTCATGCAGGCCCAAGGGTCAGCATACTCCATCTCTGTGACACCCAAAGAGGGCTCCCTACCTGGTACCTTAAGACACCACTCACAACGCCCAGACCCAGTGAATAGCCTCTAGCCCAAGAGGCACAGAATGTGACAGTTGGATACTGCCAGGGTATATTGAGGGTGTGGGTTTGGGGATGGTGTTATGAGGGTGGGTTTTTCAGTAGGGTTTTATGAGGGTGGGATTTTGGGGAGGGTGTTATGATGGTGGGCTTTTGGGGGGATGCTGTTCTGGTGAAGGGTGTTATATGTTACACATTGGAATATAAAAATTATGTTCACTTGAAGCAATGACAGGACATTCACTATTATGTGCAAGTATTTACCGTGAGAGAAAATTATTTACAAATGTGCAATGTGATGGCTTTTTAAAAACACTTTCAATCAGTTCCTGGTGATCCAGGTGCCCGTCTCTGGCCTCGACCGACTCAACGTGGGCATGCATGGCACCCACAGGTACTGAGTCATCCTCCTCAGGGGATGGCATTTCCAAATCCAGGGGCAGTGGAATGTTTCACCAAACGCAGATGTTGTGCAACATTGCCCATGCAAGCACAATCTGTCCCACCTTATTGGGCCTATACATAAGCGCACCATAGACCGGTATAAACATCGGACGCAAGCCTTCCACAGGCCAAATGTCAGCTTAACACACACCTTATTCTGGACATTTCCCCGGTTGTATGGCACCTGCTGTGGATTACTCAGAGGAGTCATTAGCCACAGAAGCTGCGGGTACCCAGAGTCAACTGCAAGGGTAAGAGACATAGCTGTAAATCATGATGATCTGTGGATGCATTGCTTGTAACAGCAGCATCTCGATAGACATTCTGTGCATGCATGTCCTATGTGTCGTCGCACAACCATTTTTTCACATTCCAGTCCATGTGGAGTCAACTAATCAGCAGTGGTGTTCTATCTGTTATGGTACATTTTGCACTCAGCTCACAGCCAAGACTTGTTGCTTTCATGGTCATTGATTGACATGGCAGCATGCCTTGGTGGGTGGTTTGGGCCTGTGCATTTCTCTCATATATGGTTCCTGATGGGAGTCTGGGTTACATGTGCAGGTCGTCTTTGTGCATTCCATGATGGATTCCTGGTGACCTGAGTACATGACCTGTCAAATGCCAGCGTCATGTCCATCAGTTGCAGTTCAGCAGAATGTCATTCCATGTATAGCAGTGTTCTTCAGACCTTTACATAGCAGACACCATAGGAGATCCTTTGGTGTTTGTGGGCCCTACATTTAGTCATTCCCCACCCCCTTCAG
This sequence comes from Ambystoma mexicanum, assembly GCF_040938575.1. NCBI lineage: Eukaryota > Metazoa > Chordata > Amphibia > Caudata > Ambystomatidae > Ambystoma > Ambystoma mexicanum. Next base: position 144,791,883 of record NC_090937.1, read on the forward strand.
CTCACACGAATGGTGCATGGGGGTGGGCAGGCTGTTCAGAATTTCAGAGTGTTGTTGGAGCAACTAATCTCCATGTTTAATGTTATACTGTGTAGTTTTACTTTTAAGGACAGATACCTTGGTCATTTGTTGTGTTGCCAACTGTCTTCACCCCTTTTCCTTAGCTTTTGGGGTACTGCTTGGACATAGATTGGACACCCGTAGGTGGGCCAGCCCCCGTTTCCAGCCCATGCATGTTGTGTGATGTTGCATTCTAGGATCTCTAGTGTGTGTGACTGGCTTTTTGGGGAAGCATGGCTTGGCCATCTACTGCTGCATCATAAGTCATGTCCTACTCCTGTGGGTTGCAGCCTGTCATGGTTGCAGTGTGTGGGTGGGTCCTGCATGTACAGGGTTTTATCAGGGCATGCAATCTCTATTTCATGTCACTTTTACAGCAAGGTTTGTGTGATGGAACATGTACTGGAATCGTACAAAAATTTCGACCTGGGAACTGCGACAGCCGACATTGCCGACTAGTTTTTCTTCATTTTAACCCCTCCCTTAAACCATATATATATGTGGGGGGTTAAGTGTATAATATTAATATCATTCGCTGCGGGGGTCTCTCCCCACATATATATGTGGTGTAAAGGGTTAAAAAAAAGTCGGCATTTCCGGCCATTGCAGTGATCACAGATCCCATGTACTCACCCAATATCCAGGTTTGTTGACCTATGTGCCCCTTCATGTATGCTGGCAGCGTGATGTTCTGCAGGACCATGACATCATGGGTTGATCCTGGCAAGCGGGCACAGCAGTGGGTGATGGGGAGGCCTGCATCACAGGTGACCTGGACAATGAGCGAATGGAACGTTAATACCCAAAAAGATCGAGGAAGAAAAGGCTGTATCCCAAAGATCGAATTTGGGATGCCCAATTTGACTGTATATATGTGGGGGGGGGTCTTAATAAAACATGTTGAGGGGTAAGGGGGTGGTTCGGGGGTTTCCCCATGCATATATGTGGTCAAAGGGGGAAAACAAAAATGGGTCTTTTGGCATTCCTTTTTTTCTTCTGGACAATTGATGGTAAACCAATGGAAGATCTTCCAGTTCCTGTATACCTCCTCCGATGCCTGGGGTGTCTCCAACTGTGTATGGGTGCAGACCAGGGCTGCTATCACATTGGGCATGTTTACCATGTCATAAAATCTTCATGGCATTCACCTGTGCTAGAGTGGTGGGAAATTAAATTTGCCATCCTACATGGCGCTTGTGCGTGCCCAGGACCTGACACAGCAATTTTTTTAAAGCAGGCTGCAAGATGCCATGCTGTTGGCTCACAGTGTTCAGGTGGTACAGGGTGAGGATCTATGGTGAGGGCCTTATCCTGGGTATGGGCACACGCCTTGCATGGTGTCTCCTCCACACCATCATCCTCCTCTTATTTCATCTGCCTCATGTTCCCTGTTCTGGTCCTCCAGCCCCTGCAGCTGTATGTTGGCCTGGAGCAGCTGCATGTGAATGTTGGCAAAGAGCAGTGGTAGCATGATTGTGTAGGGAAGTGTGTTTGGGGATGGTGTGGCCCTTTTATTCTCTTCCTGTGTGCATTAGGTGCACCTGGGTGCATCAAATGAACCTGTGACCTTATGTCCATGACCTGTATACGTTTACCACCTACTTTCAGTGTATGTATCTCTGCCTTGCTTTTGCTGGTGTTACTGCCATTTCCCAACTCGTAATTGGCTGGTAAAACCATTTTGCCTATAATACCAGCAGTGGTTGTTCCGCCGTCTAGAATATATCTTCCTGAAATATCTGCTGTCTAGTTTCTTCTTCCTTTCCTGCAGCTACCCTCCCATATTATTTGTGGTGGTCAGAATCTGGAAGCAGCTAAAGAGGTTTCAGGCATCTCTTGCTTTGAGTCCTGCCTAAATCAAATAGCCACAGGGATGTTCACTGCCTCACAACAGCACCTCCCAGCATGATCTGGCCCTGCAGGCAGTCACTATTCAGATGTTTGCAGTCTAGTTGAAGAACTTAATTTGCTTTCCCAATCATCACCTCTCTAATGGGTGGGACACTGTCCAATGTACATTACATATTTATCACTGCTGCCTAGAACAGTGGTCTTCACTCTTTGGGGCTGTTGGGGGGAGGGGGCGGGGACGGCGGTCTACTGTTCTTTCAAATGGGAACAAGGTAACTGTGCTTAATAGAATATATAAGCAGGTCCACCATTTGGATGGAAGACAACATGACTTTTGCATGTGGAGGGGTGGAGGTCTGAGAATAAAAAGTTTTGGAAATACTGGTCTTTGATGTTTGCTTTTCACCTTCTTTGTTCAAAAAATGTGTTGCTGATTTGAGGCCTGTCTTAAGTTTCCGTACAGAAATATGTGTTTCCTTTATGCAATCGCATCTGCTTGCCTGAAACACTGTTTACATTTCCATTCTGTTGCTGCTTTGCATTTACATATGAATTCACAATTTACACAGTTTGTCTTAGAACCATCAATGCAAGCAAATCGCATTTTATTTGACGGCTTGCTTGATAGAATGTTTGCAAACAAATTATAAACATGATTTAATGTTTCTTAGAGGTATGTGTTAGCGCACTGGTGGTGATTTCGGCTCTGAATTCATTATTGCATGATACGACTTCAATCAAACTTAACTGTATTTCAAACAGAGGTATTTGCATTTTTCACATGCAGTCAATAGAGGGAAACTATACATAATGGAATGTGATCAAATAGATTGCATTAACATTCCACATAGATTGTAAAGGGGATACAAAACAACTGTACACTTAGAAGGACGCTCAGCAGCTATATATTGCCTAGGTCATGGATGGCGATGCTCAACAATTTCGTACCTTTTCAATTTGAACTTTTCCCACACATAAAAATAACGCAATCTAAAGTGTAATTTAATCCTACCACTTTGAATGCTAATCATGTGTATTGGAATTGAAGCAGCTGGTTGTCACACCATTCGTAAGGTAATAGATCAAGCAAGGTGTTTGGAGTGAGTAAGTCTTCTCCTATTTCAGGGCTGCGTCGCTCCAACCACTGGCTAGCCGTGGATAATAGGATCAATTTTAAGTCAGTGCATGAAATCTAAATATTTGAATAAGCTAGCCCCCTCAAATTTGGCAGATAAGTTAACGTCTTTACCAACCAATACGGACACCAAGATCAGGGGATAAACTACTTTTGACCCCCCTTTTCCTTTGCTTCTCTTCTCTCTTGCTGCACTTGCATGATCCAAATGTTCACATGGCTTAGTATGTTCTTTTCATGTTTGTTATTATATTCCATTGTCTTGCTGTTCCCCTGTTCCCTTCACCCTGTGGACACTTTGAAACCCAATTTCTTTATGTATAGGTGCCTTACAAATGATCAATACAATAAAAAAGCTTCCATCCTATGGAAATTAAGGACAATTTGCTTTCAGAATCATTTCACCTCCATCGTAATTGCAGTTGAAACAGAGCAAGCAATCCCATACATGAACAAGGAACTTGTCTAGTGAGGCCCATTCCTCACACTCACAACATCCAAATCCAGAGGACAACATTGTCTGTATAACCACCCATAATCCCACCACTATAAATATCACAAATGTTGCTAATAAACAATTGATTTGTAACAGCAGAGTTTATCCACTGAAGCCACCCACTCTTTTGATTCGAAAATTGCCAAAAACAGTAAAAAGGAGTGGGTACACTGTAAATATCATGAGATGTTGTGATCCCCAAACAGGCTTCTTGTGGGACATATCTCCTGTTGTGTCCTACCTCCCATGTGGTACTTGCACCCTGTGTTAATTTACCAGGAAAATGAACGTGAAGAAAAGCCATCTGAGCGGGTGTTATAAAAACAGGCTTTTTAAAAAAAATGTACACTGTAAAATCATGCCCGTAATTCAATTTTAGTACATGGGTCCTTCTAATCAGGCTCACTTTAGTAAGCTCCATGCGGAAAAAGTATAGTGCACATATGAGATCTTGACTGGGACCTTTCTACTGACAGACCAGAAGCTGCCAAGTAGTTTGGCAAAATTGCAGGCGCAGAGCCTCATGGACATTCCTGACAACATCCAGCTGCAATCTGTATCACTACAACCTCCATTGGTTGCCTTTAATTATGGAACCCCATGATCTCTATTACAAATACCTGTGTATCACTGGTGGCAGTTTGGTTAAATATAAATATAGCACTAGTTTTGATTTGACATAGTATCTTATGGCGAAATGCAGTTATCCACTGCCAAAACCATCTGATGTAATGTAATTATCAAGTGTTTCACTGTGACTTCTGCACATGTCAGGGCCTTTGTGTATCACTGTCTGGGGTTCGTGTTTCATAAAGAAATGTTTAATGAGCAGAGCCCTTGGAGTTTACTTGGGTATGTTCTAAGGAAGTCTTAACAGCTTTTCAGAGTGAAGTACATACCCTTGGTGGGAGGGTGGTAGTCAGTGCTTTAAAGAAATAAAGTTCTTCTAGGAGAGGAACATTATTGGTGTCTGTGATCTGAGGCAGAGGTGGGGGGGATGGGGGAGTGTATAGAGTAGCCCAGAGGAGGAGTTACAACCAAGACAGAGGTTCCACCATCTATAAAATGCCTAGCCAAACGTTCCTGCCTGTCTCCCCTCCCAACACCCACATCACAGCACACCATCTTCTTACAACACCTGTGTTTGACCCCCTACAGAATGGTTGATATGGACGTACCTGCTGTAAAAATATTTGTTATATAATGGGGTGAGCACCCTCCCACACAACAAAATTCATTGTTTTTGGAGTCATTTTTTCACTGGAGATTTATGAGGGGTATCAGTCTGCTCAAAGTCCTCCAAAGGAACTATCTCTTTCTCCACGCATTTTTGGGGAATATTTGGAGTGTACCGCTGTTGGGCAAGGCCTGCCTGCTTCTTAGACATTGGTAGCCCGGATTCTGCCTGCTGAAGCTGTAGACCAGTAATTGTCCCTGGCAGGGGTCAAGTCGTACAAATTAAAGTGGGGGGACTAATCAACAAACGCAATGGGATGTGACTTCGTCAGAAATTAGCATATCCAGGTGAAATATGCACATTTCATTAAATTGGATTTGCACAACCACCCAAATTGAACTGGACAAATGGCATTTTCCTTTCATAAAATCAACAGACACACAAAACCAAGACAGGATATTTTCTTCTAATAGTGGTTTTGAAAACGTTAAAAGGTTGTCATGTGTTAAACCAATACAAATGTTTTCCCTGGGACTTGCATTACTGAAATGAGATATTTCACCTTTAGTTGTATGTTATTTTTCATCAGGTTATATAGTGCAATGGTGAAGTGTCCACCTGCAGACCTGGTGACTGCGGTTTGATCCTGAGGTCGGCTTTAATTTATAAATTCAAAGAGGACATACAATGTTTCTCTTTTAGCTGGGGGGGGCTTAGTCCACCCTCTGAATAAAGTGGGTGGACTCCGTCCCCCCGTGTGTACCTTCGACTTTAGCACTGGTCGCTGGTAAGCTTCTCATCAAGGAAGTGAAAACTAACAACGCACCTTTTCCTCTGAGTCCCTGGACAAGTTGTCACAGCATCCTAGGATTAAGCAAAAGCAGCATTTGGCTCACCAAGCATCTTCAAACTACTGTGGTCCTCCCTGCAAGCTTCTAGATGTTTTTTATTGCTGCAAGGAGACACAGTAGCTTCTTATGACACTCAAAGATTCGCAATAGCTTAGCACCTTTCATCATTTCATCACTTACTCCATCAAAGGTTTTGGGAATTGTCCTCTTTCTGCAGACACGTGTTATGTTATGTGTTCTTCTCAGTTACAGTGCTCATAACATTGCAATCCTACCTAACTAAATACAATTTCTTGAAGTAAGTTTACATAATGACTGCATGACATGTAACTGCCTCTGTTTTAGCACTATTATGCTTTCTGAGGTCATTAACCTGCAGCTATGGACTCCCCTGATTATTAAATAAGTAACCTCATTAATCTTCTTGGAAGTAAAATTCTGCAGGATTGAACTTCATGCACCCCTAATGCATGACTGATTCTTCCCTAGAACTGCAGGCTTTTCTTTGGTCCATTGGCCTCATCACAAATTGGGTGGTATCCTGGTGGTAAATCCACCGGGATACTGCCCAATGAAATCAGGCACAAAGTGGCAAGATTTACCTCCAGCTAAAAGCTGGAGGTAAATCTCCACCTTTCTGCCCAAACCCAGGTAATGCAGCAGTAATAGCATAACTGGTGCATTTTTACCACTCCAACCAACCCGTGATGAGGCCCCATGTCTGTTGTGACCCCCTTATATTGTAATAATACAAAAACATAATAATACACAATGTATTCAGCTCTGAATGATCAAAAGCATACATAGACAGCATGAAATGTGACTGACTTTGCTATTCTGACATACAATCTTACATTTCCCCACTTAAACTTTATTAATTTGCTCAAATTCAGAAGAATGACAGGCTGAGTTCTTCTTGCCCATAATCAAACCTGTAACCTGAAGATTACACATAGATCTATGCATTAGGTGCATTCACCGAATTAGTTATCTTACTGCAGAGTTTAATGTGCCATGCTACTTGGATAATAATTATAGATGCACAGGACTCCATTTCATCCTGCTAATACACCCAAACAGCCTCACTCAACCCCTCCTTTCCCCCTAACCTTTCTCTGCCTTCTGGAATCCTTTCAAGATTGTTTGTGTATGTTTTATTCCCAGGAAACAAGCTGAACCTGTCCAAAATCCTCACAAATTTCCCTGAAGGTGTATGGCTATTAAAGGAGAATTGGACATGCCAGACAGGAACAAAAGACAGTGTGAACCTGCAAACCCCTAATCGAATGTTACTGGGAGATGCAAAGGAGCCGGCGGATCAGTTGTGAAAATGTTAGCACAGGTTCAACTTTGACCCGTGACGTGACAACATGGAAACATGTTTGATGTGACATTCTGTTTTATTGGATCAGCAAAAATAGGACTACAAAGCAAGCATAACTCGCACCCAACCATTCACTGCACATATCCACATGCAAGACATCATAGATGACATCACAAAAGGCATCACATATGACATGTATAATTAGTGACTTAAAAGGTCTGACCTCTTGAGCTATGAGACTGTAATTACTTAATAAGTGTACCTACTTTATGTTTAATGAGGCGTGTTGCTAGGTCTCGAAAAGATCCGGGACTATGCTAATGTCGGGAATGTCGGGCGCAGGACTAGCTAGCCTTTTGGTTGTAGCCCCGGAGCTTCTATCTGGGGCTACAACCAAAGGACCAGGAACTATAGACCTCCAAGCCACTCCCTTGCAGCACCTCTGCGTTTTATCATAAAATCATTTTATCATTCCTCAAAATTCATGGATTGAATGTCATATTTCTTAGAAATGATCTGAAGCAGCCGTTAATATTACATTTAAAGTTTAATCTGTAGAGTAGCTACTGAATGCCCCTGCAGGAAGTCCAGCCCCCATCCTTCCTATATGCTGGAAGCCGGAAATCGTGACATGCATGACACCAGTGATGGTGCCTATTCCACGGAGAGCCTTCGAAAAAAGGTATCCATTAAGAGAACCCTGTATAATGTATCCCACTAGAGATGATAATTTCTTAGAGGAAATCCCCAAATGAATATAAAGAAGAGAGAAAGAGAAGTGGTGATGTCAGAAGAAGCGAGTGTGATGCACTAAGAAGAGTTGCTGAAGAAGAGGATGTATAGACTTTATGGAGTCTGATGACAACATAAAGAATCGAGTAAACATTCATATGTGGAATGAAGACGGCACGTGTGAAGAGCACTGCATAAAAGCCAAGCCATTTTATAACTGTAGAGATGCAGCAATGCAAGTAGACTAAGTGATCTTAAATGCTAGATATACATAGTGAATAGACTGCAGGCTGTGCTGCCATATATAGAATTCTGGACATCGGTGTCACATATATAGTAAGCTCAGACCCACGCAGAAAGATGGATTGGAAAGTTGTGTCACAGCAACATGAAGAGCATGGAAATGCCTGGAAGAACTGCCTGGCCTGGTGTCAAAGGATGAAGTAGCCAAGAACTGGTTATCTATCTGAAAAGAACAGGAACCGTGAGACGCTGAATCGTCTCCTGTCAAGGTACAAAGAAAGAACACCATGAGTGGCAAGTTTATTAATTGAAGACAATTAAATACTGCAAAACAGGCTGAAATATGATCTCCAGTCATGTGAGCCAAGGATGGAAATAGGAGTTGGGTGTGCAGACCAGAACTGTGATAAGAATGTGCCTATACTCTCTTATATTCCCAGGAGCAGGGATACTTTGCAAGGACGAGTTCAAAGAAAATCTGAATGGCAGAAGGCATGAGCAATGAGAGATGTTGGGCTAATTGGGTGAGGAGACACAATCAAGTCCACCCACTGACACCTGGGGATCATCTTACGTGCTGCTAGTGATCCGAATGTTCCAGAAAGGTACAAGCATGCCAACCAATTGTAGAGGGCCATATAATGAAGGGCCTTATAGTTTGATAGCCAATGATGGCCTGTGTGTCAAATGACTGTTGCAGATGACTTGCACTAAGGGTTGGCATACGTTGTCCACCAGTCTGTAAAGACCCAATCACAACCCGTCCCTATATAGAAAGTTTACTTAGATGTTCCCCTTAAGCCAACCACAATCCCCATAGGTTTTTCTTAGTTTGCCCATAGTATGATGTCACGTATGATGGGTTTTTGCTATAAAAGTATATTCTTTTATGAAATGCATTGAGAATGATGTATGACGTCTGCTGATGTCCGATGTAACTCCCTGTTTTAGACAATTTATAATAAAACTGTTGAGAGAGATGCTTTGCCAACTTCCTAAATTGGGCTTTTTATTGGTGTAAGAGTTATTCTGCATCCCATCCATGCATGACATGTTACTGATTTAAGGGCCCCCGTGGGGCTCAAATCCATGACTTTTGAGAATTGAATACATTAATTTATAATAACAAGTAAAGTCACAGCACTTATTAAGTAATAACAATCTCATCATTTAAGAAGTCAGTCCTGTTGAGTCACTAATTATAAGTTCAATGAGGGGGCATAAAATTTCAAAGCATTGTGGTCATTGGACTCTTTATTTATGGAGCCCTGAAGGATCGAGATAATTGTACATTTCTGTACCGGGTTAATCAACATATTAAAGGCAGTCATAACCATGACATTCATTTTACATCCTGGAAGTCTTGGGTCAAATTTGTCTAATCACTTTATTATAATGATCAGCAGCATTTCATATATGATACCTTCATGGAAATCATCTGTGTGAGACCTATAATAGTGATTGGTATACTTTCACAGAAGAGGAGCTAGTAGATGTTGTTATAAAACCTAAGGCTTCACATGCTCCTGGGCCAGATGGGTTATCCAATACAGTTTTCAAATCATCTGCACCTTATTGGGCTAGTTTGTTGCAAGTTATATTTAAGAACATGGCTGTTTTGGGTACTATTCCCGATAGCTGTAAAAGGATCTACTTGGTGTCTGTTTACAAAAGAGGAGAGAGATGCAATCCCAGAAATTACACATTGTTGGCATTAACTGACTCTTTGTCTAAGATTTTTGCTACCTGTATTCTATGTAAATTAGATAACTGGGTAAAAGATAGATGACTTTTAAGCATGCATTAGAGGGGGTTCAGAAATGTGTGTGAATGTGATGGTAGAGATGAATAATGTGCTGTGTGATTATGCAGTGGGATGATTGTTATGTATGAGAAGGTTGTAAGAGTAAGAGCATCTGGAGGTTTGAACGGTTTGGGTTAGTGAGTAAGAGATTGGTGGTGTGAATGAATACGTAGGGACAGTATGATATTTTGAGGAGAACAGTGGGTGTTGTAATGATAGTGTTTAGATGAGAGTAGAAAGAGTGCATGTTGAAATGTAATGAGTAAGAGTAAAATAAATGTTGATTTGAAAGGAATACTGTAAGCTAATATACAGAACAACTATACTGTTCCAATAACAGACATATTCATACTATAGTAACGTACTTACTTTGTAGGACGTGAAGAGTAATCTTCTTCTGGTTGGTGTCTTTGGGAATTTTCTTCTTTCCTGTGATTGTAAAAGAAAGTTACTGTGTATATATTGTAATGGTGAAGTACTTTTAATAAAAGAAGTAGCTATTTATGAATGCAGGAGGAGTTGTTGGGAAATAGAGTTAATAAAGTTGTGTTAAGGATAGTCTACTAAAGTATATTAAGTATGCTGTTTGAACATTTGGAGTATGAGTAGTGCTGTTTGGCAGATTACAAGGAACAGGGAAAACATGGGTGTAAGAAAAAGGTGCATGTTTACGTTACTTTAGTGCTGCTGATTATAATGAAGAAAGTGTTTTGTTTCTGGTGCAATGTATTTGTAAAGTGTGGCACTGTTTTTAAACAATAGGGAAACTCTGGCCTAGTAGTAAGGCAATGCAGGATTCTTGTTGCAGCAGTGTTTGGTGTCTTATAGTAGAGTATTGGAAATATGTAAGGGGAAGTGTTGAATGCAGATACATTGGTGATATACATGTATGTCTGAGCAGGTAGAGAATGGTGGCAGTGTAAGGGATCAAAATAGTGAGGGTAGAAAGTTTGACATTTCTATGGAATGAAACATGAACAATGCTGACCATTTAAAAAGGTTTATTTTAAGGAGCGCTTCTATGAAAGTAAAAAAATGGATATGTGAATTTATAGTAGCACTGCGTGTAATTTCTTTATAAAGAAAATAAATGGAGATGGAAAGGTTTTGTAGAACATTTTTAAGTGGCACTTGTGCCGAAGTTTAATATCTTGTGTACTTGCCAATATGATGCATTCCAATATGCATGTGCTCATTAAGTGTTGTTTTTTATGTCTGTATTGTGGGAGTTGTAGATGCACTTTTCGAATTCGAAAAATCGGACTAGAAGTCCCAGAATGCAGAGAAAAATGTAGGAGTGGATAAGCACGTAGAGATTGGAATGGATAATGTTAGCAAGTATGAATGTGCTTCCAAGTTATTAAACTTCCACACACCGGGTGGCATTTAAACATGTTCTACACATGGTTTCCATTTGCTTTATCTTTTTTTTAAAGTTACACAGTAGTGTTGTTATTGTATACATGCATTTATTATCTGTAATGTAACTGGCACTAAAATAAATATTTTTATATGCACAGTATTTTTCCATTTTTCATTCCATGTACATGCGATGCTTTGGAAGCTCTTATACAGTTTTGGTTTTCACTTTGCATTCTGGGAGTTGTCGTCTATGTTTTTTAATGGGAGAAGTGGTATAGAGGTGGCAGAATGCAAAGAAAATAAGAAAACTTGGTAAGCACTGATAGATTGAGATGGGTCATGTTGGCAAGCGTACATGTACTGCCAACATATTGTACTCCCACATAGCAATTGACAATCAAAAATGTTGTAGAAATATGTTCAATAAAGTATTCTTTTCTTTCAGAAAAAAAATAGAGGCAGTGCTGCTATAAATGCAGATATGCATTTTGTAACTGTCATGAAAATGCTAATAAACAAATTAAAAAAAAAAAACACAAACACAGCCACTTGATTTTTAGGTGGTGGTGAATGCTGCTAGACATGGCATTTCATGGAGTGGTTACAAAAAGAATATGATTATTGAGAAGCTTATTACAGGGTAAGTGGCAGGAACCCTGTTTAAATGCAATTGTACATGAGCTGGGAAGCTCAGCGGCAGCGTCCGCGTCTTGGAAGCAAGACGACACGCAGCAACAACAAGTTTGATCCCCGGGTCCGCGCTTAGAAACCTTTGGGTGTTTAAGCGCGGTATAAATACGTAACTAAGAAAAAAAAAAAAAAAAAAAAAAAAAAACACACAATTACGCAAGACAATTCCTGTAACAGCGCCTCGATGCCTGCGGGCTGTGTGAGCGCTTTATAAATGTGAAATAAATAAAAATAAATAAAAAAATAATATAAGCATACCTGTACTTGGCTTGATAGATACAGATGTTGGTGAATCTGCAAATAGAATCTTGGAGATGTGTACAGTAGTTTTTGGTGCAGGTGCTTGTGAGTAACAGGAGACATGTACTCTGAGAGTTTAAGAGTACATCTGAGGTGTTAAACTAAGATGTCAGGGTTACATGTAGAGTTTTTGGATGTGATTGGTGGATGGATGTGTGACTGTTCGAAGGCAGCCAATGAGGAAGTGTTAGAAACATGCAACTGGAAAGTGTAGAAGGGCTGCCCTGTGCTACGAGGTAGACGAACACTGTGATAGTGTGCGGATGGCACGTGGCACATCTGGGCCTTTCAAGGATGCTTGGAATGGAAGGGGGACTGTGGGGATTAGCTAATGAGGTATTCCGGTTGTGGTTTACAGGAAGGAAGGGTAGTAGGTTTTTTGATTGTTGTGTGTAGGAAAGGTGGATGTGGCTATTGCTAAGAAAAAGCTCACTGTGCGGATGCGGGGAGAGTGTTAGATGAATCATTTGAAAAGATACACTGAGTTATGTGGCATCTTTGGTGCTATTAGTTTTGAGGGAGTGAAGGTTTGGTGGTACACAGTGACTGGGCTAAACGGTGTGAGTTTACTATTATTTTGTAAGACTATGGGCCTCATTATGAGTCTGGCAGTGGCCATGCTGGTGAAATCTGCAGGCTTCCACCGGACTCATGAATTGTTCTGGCGCCTGGCTTGCTGGTAACAGCAAGGGATTCTAACCCTGCCGGTCGGGGAAGTCAGGTGCCGGAAAAATGGTGTTCCGCATTCACATTTGAGTCCCATAGGACTCAATGGGAATGGTGTACACGGAGGCACCGGCACCATAAATAATGGTGCTGGTGCCTCTGTGAAAGTCTGCGAGTGGCTACCTTCCGCCCACCAGGTTAGACCTTGTGGGTGGGACGGCAGCAACACACCAACTTGGTGTGTGCCGGTCTGGCGACAACGGTGCCAGTAGGCTTACCGGCACCATTGTTACCAGACCGGCATGCTCGGAATGAGACCCAATGGCTTACTTTAAATTAAATAACCAGATATTATTATTGTTCATTGTGGAAGAAATAGTTTGGGCTACGTTACTCCATTTTCTTTACAAGTTGCATTAAAAGATTTGTTCTGAGGCTTAAAGGAACTATTTTCATGTGGAAAGATTATTCTTTCAGAAACACATCCAAGGGAAGTATGCAGATGCCCAAATGTGTTTTGTGCACAACTAGAAGAAGGGAGGCACCTTGTAAACAAAGGTGTGTGTGCTTTTGTGATTGTTGTAAGCATGGCATGTTTTGAAAATGAAAACAACAAGTTGGATGATGCAAACAGTTTTCAGAGTTATGGAGTGAATTTTACTGATTTTGGGAATCAGATGTTTCTTGTAAATATTCAAAATCCACTGGGAAAGTTTATGTGAAAAAGATGTACAATGTATATGAAAACATTTCTAAGTAGTTCTAGGAAATAAAAAACTGAAAAAACAGCTATTTAAGAGCCTTCATTGTACAATAAATTATTTAAATTAAGTGTAAAGCTTCCCCACCCCTTAAATTGGACAATTTTTCCATGGACACCATGGTAGTCTGCAGATAGCACATGCCACATCCTCTTTTGCGGATGCTTGGCATGAAAAGGGGACTGCAGAGACGATGGACAGTTGTGGTGTCCAAAGACATTAGGGGATCAGCCAATCAAGTTTCCTGGGTGTGTTGTACAGGAAGAGAGGGTGGCAGGAGTTTTGTTTTCTGAGAGCACTGACGATGGCTATGGCTGTGTCTTTGAAAAGGCAGAGTGTATATTTGTTGGGGGATTCTTGGATCCATTGGCTGAAGGTGTATGCTGAGCAGTACAGAGTGGCTGAAAATCTTCTATTTCATGAATATGAAGTGTTATGGTATGGAGTGCGAGAAATGAAGTGGCCTGACTACCAAAAAATACGATTTTGCACATCAATAAGGGACAAATGTGGATGCACTCGTATTTATGTTGTCCACAAATGGAAAAAGCATTGCTCTGTTTGCTTTTTTCCGAGATGTTGGCATGACCTTTTTTCATAATGAGAATATAAAATTCGACATTGCCAATATCCATTTAACTTATGTGGGTAATCAGATTTTTCTGGAAAATCTTCATAATGCTTTGAAGCAGTTTTTGGATTTAAGTATTCTTTCGTAGTTGAAATAAAGAAAATGGAAAAACTAGAAAATACATGTACTTTTTTGTGAAAGTTTGAAGAAATAATTGAGTTCAGTAAAATATTCCTTAGTGCAGTTTATAAAACCAAACATTTATAAAAAATATATAGAAGCTCAAAACACAAAAAAAGGTTATTTTAAGAGCCACCATTTTTTGATGTAAAACAATTAAAATGATTTTACCCCACGCCTGGAATTTGTTCTGATGTCATGGTCTACCGCATGTTTATGGACTATGAAGGCTGCACAGGGGCCTGGAACGTATTTTCTCACTTCTATTTTTTAACTGTGAAAGCTGGCTCTTAAATAACCTTTTTTGTGTGTTTTATTTGTTTTATTTTTTGTGGCTTTTTTGATGTTTCTTTGCAGGAGAGCCAAGGTAAGGTGGGGAAGAGAAGGGCGGGAAGGGAGAGAAGAGGCAACAATCACAGACACGGAGCGGCAGGTGGCCACTGGAAGATGTTGGGTGTGCCTTAAATTTAAGGTAGGGGACAGTGTTTCTCATGCTCCTTGGCAACTGCCTCAAATCACTTTAAAACTGCTCCCCGAGAGTGGCATATTGCAGTACATGCAGAACACTGTGACCCTCCAAATTTCAATGACATTTGTGATGTCATCTTTCATGTCATAGGTGTTAGTCTTAGCAGTGCACGGTGATGGCGTAAGTTATGGTTGCTTGTCTTAGGAAAATGAATTAGGTGTATAAATTCTATACTTAAGAAAGCAACAGTGTAATTGCAACATAATGGAATGCACCAATCACAAAAACAAGCTGTGCTTCCAGCACTACTGCCTCAGTGCTGCTTTACACAGAAACTAAAAAGCAACTGTCAGCAGGACAAGGACAAAATACTGACAGCACAACTAAACTACAAACTGGTAAGTACTGAAAAATAGTTTCTCTTTTTTACACATAAATGGCAAGCACCCTGGAGTGGCTTGAAGAGAATTTTCCCCGGGATGAAATGAGTGAAGACAGTGATACTATTGGTACACAGTACAGTGTAAATATATAAGACAATTAATGCACATTGCTTCACATGTACCTCACAATTTTGTTTTTCTTTAACAGTGCATACAGAAAAAATAGGAAATGCCCCAGAAGCAGTAGATCATCCACACGTACATGACAACATAGAACAGCAAAGTAACAGTATACAAAATCACCTACTGAGCTTAGAAGAAAAAATGTATCAATTAATGAACACTTTTGCCAATTTAAAAGATTTTGTACAAAGACATATCATGGACAATATTAAATACCACTGCGCCAACTGCATCTGTACACCTTCCTCCTGTCCCTGCCAACCATCCCCACAAATTCCCTGTAAGCAAAGATGTTACAATGATACCTCCACCCCTTCCTCCCCTGATGCCCAACCTGTAGAAAACCCCAATTCCCCTATATATGTCTCCCTTTCTGCTACCCCTTCTCCTTCTTAATTTGTATATGTATGTGTGTAAATAAAGTGCTATATGTATACAGTTGCTGTGTGTGTGTTTTCTTTTTTAAAAGCCCCGTTAGGAGTCAGTGGAGTGCAGAACTGTCCGGGATGTCTGTGATTAATCAAAATGGAGGTGTCCTTATGGACACCGCGCATGTCCGGCCTGTCTGCAATCAAAATTGAGGTGTCCATAGGACACTACATCTGTCCGCATGTCTGCAAAGTTGTGACGCACCTTTAATTAGTTTGGGGACCCCAGCCCTGTCTGGCGGACACCTGGACGCATGCGCATCCCACCTTTGGGGTCCTACAAACACAACACCTGTTCAGAACTGTCTGCTGCAGGTGTGTCTCACTTTTAATGAGTTCAGGGACCCCACTCATGTCTGACGGACACCTGGGCGAATGCGCATCCGACCTTTGGGGCCCTACGAATACTGCACCTGTTTGGAACTGTCTGCCGCACGTGTGTCAAACTTTTAATTCGCTCTGGGAGCCCAACCCTGTCCGTTGGACACCTACGCGCATGCGCATAACGCATCATGCATAATAGGTGTCCTACGTACAGTCATCCCATTTGCGGATGTCCGCAATTTCATCATGTGACCGCACCCGTGCTGAGCATAGGCCCTTATTCGCAGACACAGTCCGGCACCTGGACACCGAAAAAGTGTTTTTGTGAGAAATCCAAGGTGTTTAAAGCTAGAACCTCACCCTTGCAGAGGTCATAGACCATATCCTGGTCCATCTAGAGACATTTTGGAACTTTTTGAGTCCAGTTTGGGTTTCAAAGTACGAGCGGGGCGTGTGACTGTCCCCTATAAAAGGCCACACCCCAGAGCTGCTCCTCATTCTGTTTTTGGATACCAGGACAGAGCATTGCCCCAGATTGCTAGTTACCTGAAATTGCTTTTGCTGCTGTGCTGTACTACTTTTGGAGGACTAATCCAGATGGCAACCAGGCCTACTCCTGATGCTGCTACTTCTGCCTCAGCACTACCCCCACCCCCTCCACCACCACCACCTTTCCAAGGGCCTGGGGACGGAACAGGTGTGTTGATGTAGAGAGTGATCAAGAAGAGGACGAGGATGAGGTAGTGGAATTCCCCATTGCCAGCGGCCAGCGTGAGTCTTGATTGTGGAGGCTCTTTACCTCCGTTGGAGATGTGCCCAAAGCTTGTGCAAACAAGGTGTGCTGCACTGAGTGCAAGACAGTGCTCAGTCATGGCAAAACTTGCTTGTATAGCTACGGCACCACCTCCATGCAGCGACACCTGAGGTCGAACCACAATGTGGCAGTTCGGAGGGTTGTCCGCTTCGAACAAGGCAGTAGGTTCAGTTCCTCTGCACCATCCTCTGTATCTGCTCCTGCCACCATAAGGGACACTCCTGTGGGGCAGTGGATCCATGAACCAGCCTCGCAGGCCATACGCACCGCAGCAGACGCTTACCTTTCAAGGGTCACTGTATTGTGCATGTACTGTAACACTGTAATAATAATAATAATACTCCACAGGGGGGAGCAATTTCAAAGTTCTTTTGAGGCTACGGTCTGGGAGCATGAGAAAAACTGCCACCTACCTAAGTGAGGCCCACCCAATATCTTCCTCTCTCCACCTGCCCTTTCTTTTCCCTGTGGTCAGTCCCCATTCCCTACTCTCCCTTCCCTTCCTTTCCTTCTGTGTTGAGTATAAAACACCCAATAAAATACAAAACAACAACCTTCCACCCCTAAAAAGGCTCTTTCCAGAGCCACCTTTCAAAGTTTAAAAATAGAATTTCCAATGAAATAATGCTGGCCCCTGCGCAGGCTGTAAAGTTTCTGGGAGAAAGTAGTGGTTCTGAAAAGAGCTTTTTTTTTGGTGTTTATTTGTTTTTACAAGGGTTGAAGTGGCCAACACCTACTGGAAAAATGTTTGCTACAGTTGCAAGAAAAGCTGCAATGCATTTTGGATATTTCAGAGAAAATGCTGATTACCAGCATCAGTAAGATGGACTCCATCTCTGCGAAAAATGTTCGTGCTATGAAATGTAATATTTTCATTGTGGAAGGAGGACATGCCAACCAACATCTCTCAAAAATTACTCGGGAGTTTGTAAACATGTCAATGACTTTCCCAAGTGCCTCGTTCATCGCAAACTGCAATGAGATTCCAGTAACATGTCCTAAACTGTTCCCTTCAAAATGAACAATAATAATGGCTGAATGATGCTGCGTCACCAAAGTGGCACAAAGAGAAGCAAATCCAGCCTCCTCATGCCACGCACTCCATACCAGTGCACATCCACATGAGGGAATCCAAGATGTGCAGCCACTCCACAGTGCTCTGTATGCACTTGTAACCAATGTATCCATGAATCCCCCAGAATCCATACACTCTGCCTCCTGAAAGACACAGCCACAACCACCTGTACTCCACTCAGCAAACAGACTCTCTGACACACTCTCTCCTTGCACACCACACCCAGCAAACCTTATTTACCAATCCCCAAGCCGCAATAGTCCCATTTCCATATCTGCCATCCTCAAAAGCCCAGGGTGTGGCAGGTGCGATCCGCGGACTACAGTGGTGTCTGCAGACATATTGTGCACTGCACAGGGGTGGAGGAACACATTTCAACCAGAGTAGGGGATTTCCTCTTAAGTGGTGGCTCTGAAAATAGCCTTTTTTTAAAGGTACTTCAACAACAAAAAAATAATGTTTTACATTGTTGTATTTATTTTTTTCTCCTTTCCGCTTTATATCAGCCTCTCAAAAGCATCCCTCAGATTCCCAAAAAAATGAGCATTCCCCAAAATGCTCAACAAAACTCCATCAGCATTAAAACACTGCACATTGAGGCAGTCAATGTTGTCATTGGAAAAATCAACATATTCACATGCCAAATAACTGCACCCATGCCTTTATTGACATGCAACCTTCCACGATTTTGCTGGGGATTGAACACATTTGGCTGATTCCATAGTGCTCTTGGTAATATTTCCAAAACCACCACCTTTGCACATGGAAAGATTTGCATTACTCTCTCCACGAAGGACTTCAAAACAGGACTCAAACTTGGGGCACTGATCTACCCCAAATATTCTCCTCCACAGTGCACCAACACGATGTCTGGACTACCAAATGTAGACAAGTTTCTACAAAGAGAAACCAGTTCCTCCAAATTGCATCCAGGCACACTCCACCAGATGCCTGGAAACACAGAATCTGCAGAGACACCTCTGGATTTTGAATACCTTTCCAGATCAGCAACAGACTTACCACCAAGTGCCCAGATACAATATCCTGCCATCTTCACCATACAAGCAACACAGTAATGGAAACAAAGTATAACCATCCCTTCCTGTAAAGCACACCCTTAACACCTGATTGGTAAATCCCCATAGTACACTCCCATTTCCATTCCAAGCATGGTGATAAGCCCCAGATGCAGCACATGTGATCCGCAGACTACCGCAGTGTCCACGGATCTCGTAAGACATGGGCAGCCTCAGAGCAAGTTCAAGTGCCAGATCCTACATGAATCTTCAATATATTACCATGCCATGCATGCTTTCCCTATCACCCACTGTAATGTGCAAAATGTTTTCTTCTTTTCTTCTGTCACTTTTCCAATCACTTCTCCCACTAACACACCTGCTGTAAAATGCCAGAATGCACATAGACCATGAAAACTGCATGTACCTTACCAAAACATAGCAAGTACATATATTGCATCAATATAAACAGGGTGCCTGCCACTTGCCCTGTATTACCTACCAAATAATCATACTGTCATTTGTACCATCTCCTCACATCAACTCACACTTACTTACAATGCTGTTTGCTTTCACAGTTTTCTTGTACTGTCCACCAACAAAACAACTACAAACCACATATTTCAATATCACCACAACTGCCACTGATATTTTTATAGAACACCACATTGAGAACATTTCCACACCACATGCAAGAGCCCGATATTATGTCAAATGTCATTTCCATACATAAATGCAACAACTGAAAATGTCTGCACTCATATAGAAAGCATCTAGCTGTAAGAAACTTAACAAAATTCCACATACAGTAACATTCTCCTTTCCAATCTGTACATCTTTATGCCCTTTTTCTCACTCTAGTATAACTTCCACTAATCCATTTCCAAAACAAAATGTACAAAAACCTCTCACACACTTCAAAAATTCAGCCCCATAGGCCAGAGTAATCACTGCAGCACTGGCCCCCATACCAACAATGCTAATGCTCCTGAGTCCCCACTCATATGTAATGCTGTACAATTATACACATACACACACTTCCTGCCAACAAATCCTCCTACAATCTACAATAAAGTGTTCCACTACTGCTATAAGTGTACAATTAACACACATTGGCCCTCATCATGAGTTTGGTGGTAGCCCTTAAATCCGGCGGTAGTGCTGTTACTGCTGGATTTAAGGGTCCGCCAAATCATGTCTTCGGCTCAGAGCTGGGGGGAAATCCGACGTATTTTCCTGATTTTTCAGCGTGAAATTTCCCCATTGAGCCCAATGGGGAATGGGGAATTCCCGAATTGGCTCAATGGGGAATGGGGATTGCCCGTTCCGCCAAACCTGTGATCTGGCGCTAACAGCACTGGTGGGTTTGGCGGTAGGGCTAATAACACCAGCACTATTAGCGCCGGCATTACCACCCAACTCGTGATGAGGCCCATACCCACTTCTTTTGCAATTGTCTGCTGAAAGCCAATGACTTCTCTGCTAGAATATAAAACCCAGAAGTAACCTACTCTTCACATCCAAAAAAGTAAGTGCAGTACTGTTGCAGTGTTCTGCCTGTCACTCAGATAATGCAGTGTTGTATTGTAGCCTAGACAATGTCTGTAAGCCCACAGCAGTCGTTTCACCCATACTCATTGCACCTTCCAAGGTGTACTCTTTCTATTGTCATCCGAACACCATGCACACTAAAGCAAACCTTTCCTACAAGAACACACACACAAGCACTACAACCTTCCCAACCAAAACTAACAACCCTATGCACAATTACACTCTTCTATATATACCTATACTCATATACACACTCATCCACAGTACACACAAATACATTGCACAACTTCCAAACCCATACTTTGCTTTTTTCACCAACAGAAACAAGACAAGTGGCCTCATTATAAGTTTGCTGGTCCGGGAACTACGGTACTGGTAAGCTTGCCTGGTGGGCAGAGCGGCACCCGCGAATACAGCATATCGGATGCACCAGCACATTTATAAACAGTGCCGGTGCATCCGACCTCCCCATTTCCATTTAGCCGTATGGGGTCGAATGGGAATAGGGAGCATATTTTTTTCTGGTGCCCACAAATGGGCAATTACCATGCCAGGCAGGGCCATAATGACCCAGTAATTGGGCATTCGCGGGCGCCAGAAAAAAAATGACATCGGCGGCAGCTGTGACTCTATTACTGGCATGTCTACCGCCAATGTCATAATGTAGCCCAATGCCTACCAAAAAGCCACTCTGTAGAAAACAACGCAGAAACAGAGTAGATAAAACTCAATCCAAACAAAATGCCCATCCACATCTAGCAGACTTTGTTTAAAAAGTTCAAACAAAACAGCTAATACAGTCACTAAGCAAAACGGAACCAGGTAGCAGGAATACAAGTGTAACTTCTCTTTCCAAATCTAAAACTAAAACTAAACATATTAACAAGAATGTAACTACCAGTACTGCAAACACTACATCTACAAACAGTAACTTAGCCACAAGTAAGCATTCCAAAAAATAAAATTACAAAAAATGTTCAACATAGAATCCTTCAGAACCTTATAAAAAGGGGGTGAAATCACACTCCACCCATAAAACTTACTGCAGAAAAGTGATCCTGGAAACTGTCATAGACAGTGCAATGCTCCTCAAAAGTAAATTATTTATATTAGTTTTAAACAGAATGAAACCACTAACAAAATTAATTAGTAAACTACAAAAAATTCTTTGCAACAGATGCAATATCAGTATAGATACCTTATCTGTGTAGGTGAGTGGATTCACACCACCAGCACTGAGTCATATTACAAAGAAGAGACAAACAAACAAAAGCAAACAAGCCCAATGGCTCTACATAGCAGTGGGCGAGGGTACGAAAAGGTAGACAATACCATTATGGAAGAAAAAATGCTGCTTGCAAGAATATCTCCAACAAACTTACAATCAACTGTCCATTCCACTAAACCAATACGTCCCTTGTACAAATGGCCGTGCACATCAATGTGTAACGTGCGCAAACAATCTTTCAAATCTTTGCAGCAATTCCTTAATCAGTATGTGAAAGCCAGAGAAATTAAAAACTAAAATATTACAAACTATGGACTCCCGTCCAGTGCACAAATGCATAGGACTACGAGGACATTCATTAGCCTGCATTTGTGGACCTGCTTGCAAAAGCACCTTCCACCACATCAGTATGTTAGCAACACACCATTCTACTGTACGTAATCTCGTTCAGAGACTATACTATGCAAAAAGTCCTACTTTAGCACTGCAGCATTTAAATTACATTCTCTTACATGGTACAGCCAAATAACTGCTCAAAGAAACAGACCACATCCAAACCAAATATATTTGGAACTGAAGCGCACTTAAAAAATCCAGTAACTTTAGAAAAGAGTACAACAACCTTGTAGATGTCAACCTTCTATTACACACATACAAAAAAGAAATAGCAAAGTGTAAAAGCCCATCTGCTGAAGTACCAAGCAAAGTATGTGTGTGTTGTTGCAGAACTTTTTATACAAAGAGCACCAAAACTGTAGATACAACATACAAAATAGAAGACAAAGAGCAATCCCAGTGATTTCAATTAACTTTCTCTCTTATAGCAGAAAACAAATACGAAATAACTAACCCCTCAATAGTTTGCACATACTGCACTACACAACTTGAAAATAACCGAATGCCTTCAGGGGCTATCACTAATAACTTGGAAATATTTCCACTGCCCAAACTCATCCAACAACTTAACTTGTATGAGAGCATTATAATCCAAACAGTGCATCCATTTCAAGCGATAATATGCCTTCAACCGAAAACAGCAAAACTGCCTCCCTCTGAATAACTGAAAGGCATTTGTGGCAAAGTAGTGTATTTGCCATTAGATCTCAAAGAAAATGTAGACAGTCAAGGAGTCCAATGGCCAATAGATCAATATTTGATTTTCCTAATGAATGGTGTACCTCCAAAAGACAAAACAATTTGGCAGCAACTAGTAGACTTAAACAAAGTTACAGAAGCCTGGCAATATCATAAAGACATCAATGAATACTGAAGAAAACCTGAAAGAAACCACCAAATAATTCAGGATCCTCATCGACTGGACAATTTGAACGTTTAGATCCTAGTAAAGCCTCCAATATTTTATACCAGTATACAATTCACCCACTACACTCGAAAGACATCATAGACGATGCACTAGAAACATATGAAATGCACCAAGCCTAATGATCTCCAATCAGCCTATGGGGAAAATGTGTAGAAGCACGTGCCTTTTCTCTACTGTGTTCGACTGGAAAGGGTGGAAGATACGATGAAAGATGTACACAAATAACAGCATCAGAATACTGCTCTTTACGAATGTATTCTGAAGACCTTAGATGCAGACAAAACATGGGATACATATTCTTTGAAAGTGAACTAGCAACTTTATGTTACGGAGTTGCACACACATTGATAACAGGTTCAACTTTGTAAACATGTCTGCTACTTCAAAAGGTGCAAAAGAAAATGAAGTTTTAAAATCAAGAATTAGAAATCTCTTGGCTAGCATGCATGATACGAAAGAATACTGGTTCCGACGTCACGCAGACATACAGTGAATACTACACAACCTTGGCCCAGCCACATGGTTTGTCACTTTAAGTTGTACAGAGTATGCATGGGAAGACTTGCACACTTTCCTACACACATCAAACGAAAACAATTCATGGATAGACATGAAAACACCAGGAGAAGTCTGCTCTCTTGACCGTCTGAATGTGTTAAGGTACTTTCATCATTGTTTTATTGCTATGCTACACTTCATTTGTAATAAAACAATTCCTCCCCTGGGAGAAGTGGAACACTTCTTTTGGAGAAAAGAATATCAAGCCAGAGTAGCACCAAACATCCACATGCTTTTGTGGATTAAAAATTCTCCTAAATTTAGTCAGGACAGTGATGCCACTATTTTGCAGTTCATTCATAAATATGTCACATGAGAAATCCCTTCAGAAAGTACACATAGTGACCTACATGCAAAAATGTTGCAGTTTCAAAGACACAAGTGTGGAAAGTATTGTCGCCGCAAATATAAAAAGAAAGGCAAATACTACACCAAATCCCGCTTTGGTTTCCCTAGAACTTTTTCTGAAAAAGGACAAGTAAACAACTTCATGTCTTCTGTTAGACACAGTGTGAAAGGCAAATCGCCTAAGAACACATACTACATCAAAAGAACTGAAGCATCAAAGTACATCCATGATTACAATGCAATCATTGCCCTCCTATGGAATGCAAACATAGACATGCAGTACATTGCAGACAATTCCACTGCAGTTACACTGTATATAACAGCCTACTTTGCAAAAGCAGAGAAAAAAGAACTGAAAGACCTCTGGGATTACATATCATCTGACAAAACACTGTCACAAAAATTGTACAGCTTTGGCATAAAAATGCTCTCCCATTCAGAATGTGGCTGCTACGAAGCTGCAGACCATTTAAGCAGCTCCGCCTTGTATGGCAAATCTGAATACGTAGTTTGGCTGAGCCTTGGTCCTGCTGCATCCAGAAAAAGAGTTCTCAAATCGTACCAAGACATAGGGGGTCATTACAAGTTAGAGGTAGCCATGCCGCTATTAGCGGCATGGCTACCGCCTTCCCGGTTACCGGGTCTGGGTTCCTCGAATGAGGAATTACCCGGCCATTCTGACATTGGAGGGATTGGTAATTCCTCATTCAAAGAACACTTCCCCATTCCCATTCAAGCCCCCATAGGGCTCAATGGGAATGGGGAGGGTGCTAACAACGGGCCCATTAATAACAGGCCCGTTGTTTGCACCCTGGTCTGCTCGCAGGACTCGCTAAGGGCACCTGTAAAACCAGGCGTCCTTAGCTGGTTCCCATGAGCAGACTCGTAAAGAGGCGGTAAGGGGTTGATGGCTCCGGCACCTTTACTGGTGCTGTTAACCCCTTACTGCCTCACTTGCAATGACCCCCATAGAAACAATAGCTAAAAATGATCCCAACAGCCAGAACATTTTGAAAAATAACATATTGGACACATACTACCAAAACAGGAATAAATCTTTGGAATCCATGTGCCTATGCCACACAGCCCAACACTTCTCATACAAAAATAATATTAAACCAGATGAGAAAAAAGGTAAATACATACTCAAAGGTTGTGAGGGCAGCCTAGTTAAACTTACCAAACAGCCTGATTAATCACATGAAGCTATCGTTAAAAACTACTCGACATAGAGAACTGTCTACATGTCCTTACTGCAACTTTTTAAACCATGGAGAAAAGAAGATTTATTGGACACCCATATCTCCTATGAAGATGCTTTCAATGCAACTGAAAGCACTATAACAGATAAAAACATTGCACAGTACAAAAACATGTTGGACAATGAATGCCAACAAGAAGAAGAACTTCAAGCAGAACTAAATGTAGACACTCCTGATAGCGGTCAACCTTCTCTTACAGGAAGCCAAGAACCACTTGGACAGCCACTGATAGCAAATGAGGCAGAATTAGCCATGACTGAAGTAGAAAACACCATGTGTCAGTATGATCAATCGGAAGAAAATGTTGATCTACTGAAATTGCAACTGAACAATGAGCAGAGTAGCATTTTCCTAGAAGTAACTAAAGAAATTGAATATGGTCTGCAGCACGAAAATAAAACTTGTACCTGTCAAAAATATAAACCTCTATCCCTTTACATAAGTGGTCAAGCTGGTTTAGGCAAAGCATTCTTGATAAAAATGTTCAGCAAGTTCCTACACAAATTGGCAAACAACACGCTTTCAGCTATTCTAACTGCCCCCACATGTTTAGCTGCCTACAACATAGGTGGTATTACTTTATACCGATTGCTACTCCTCCCAATAGAGCACCAAAAAAAAGTTGACTACTACAAACTTTCAGCAGAAGCTGCTATGGAGCTACGCAGAGTTTTGAAACAAATTAAAATGCTCCTAATAGATGAGGTGAGCATGGTCTCCAACCTAATGTTGGCTTTAATTCACCTCAGATTTCAAGAGGTCCTTAAAACGGACTATGAAGAACTCTTTGGAGTAAAACACATTATTGTTTTCGGAGATCTTCTTGAATTAACACCAGTAACAGGTGAACCTATATTTAAAAACATAAGACACAAACTGTGCCCTAAGACACTTGGCAGCAAAGGAAATATAGATCTGTGGGAACATTTCCAATACAGAGAACTAACTGAAAAGATGTGTCAGTCTGCAGACCTCACCTATGCCAACATTTTGAAAAGCATTCACAATGGTGTGCTTTCTAAGGAAGTACACTCTATCTTAAATAGCAGATGTATCCATCACCTGCACAGGCATAACACATGTCCTACTGATGTCATGAAACAATGAGCACAGAACAGTGTAAACTGTATGTCATTAATGCCAACCCTAGCAAGCTGTGCACAATTCAATGAAACCATGTTGAAAAAGGAGATGCAACCACTAGTGCAAATTTATTCCACAGACAAACTGGATGTGCACGGTATGACAGTACCTATGTGTCAACAAGCCACAGCATGTCTAAATACCTTAGAGAACTCTATCTCTTCCACAGCTGGTTTGGAGAAAATGTTAACATTGGGCCCCATTCCGACTGTGGCGGCCACGGAATGAACGTGCCGGTAAGAACGTGCAGAGGGTCCCGCTCTGTACACCTGGCCAGACCGGACATGCAGAGCGGGACCCGTTAGAAGTATAGGATGCTAACAACAGGCCCGTCATTAACGGGCAAGTTGTTAGCATCATCCTCATTCCCATTGAGCCCTGTGGGGGCTCAAATGGGAATGGGGACGTACCGGGTCTGGGTCCCACTAAAGGGAATTACCGGGCCCTCCAAGGTTGGAATGGCCTGGTGAGACCCCTTTTTGCGGGACCCGGACCCGAGTTTGCGGGTAGCCATGCCGCTAAAAACGGCATGACTACCTCCAAACTCGTAATGAGGCCCATTGTGTTTAAACTGTAGAGTAATACTGAAGCGTAACCTTGACATCGAACAACATTTAGTTAATGGAGCACTTGGTACAGTTGTTGGCTTCCAGACATACCCACCTGACAACATTCAGTTTGTCAATATTCAGTTGAGGATAGCACGCTCAACAGCCCAATTCCTTCTTTTCAAAGACATGTACGCAGAGAACAGTTTTCTCTGTCTCTAGCATGTGCAGTCACTATTCATAAATCGCAAGGTCTAACCCTAGATCAAGCATTGATTGACATTGGCAGTAGAGTCAGAAGGCATGAGTTACGTAGCACTGTCTCACCTACGTACACTTGAAGGACTATTTCTAGTCAATTTTGGTTAAACCTGACATTCCTTCCATCGTGGGGTATAACAGATCACGTGCACTCTACTACCCCATCTCAAAATGTGCCCTGTTCCTCAAAAAGTCAAACTCTGTAAAAGAAAACTAGAGCAAACACAACTTATACAAAATCTCCAAACAGTACCACTGAAGAAATTGAAAACAGCTGGTACTCCATCAATTACCACAACCACAGAAAGATTTACTGAAAAGGCAAATGCATACACATCTGCAGAAACAAAGAAAACTACCTCTTCAAAGAAACCACACAGGGCCTCATTAGAAGGTTACCGGTCCGGTAAGAATGCTACCGTAAGCTTGCTAGTACCATTGTTACTGGACCGGCAAACTACGAGGTCTACTCGCGAGTGCTTTTCAGCCTGGTAGGTCTGACCTGCCGGGTGGAATGGCACCCTCAAGCAGACCTACACGGTAGCACCAGCACCGTTAATAACGGTACCGGTGCTACCGGCCTCCCCATTCCCATTCAGTCCTATGGGACACAAATGGGAATGGGGAGTAATATTTACCAGCACCCGGCGAAATTACCGGGTCTGGCGGGGCTGGAATGCCCCGGTACATCCCCATTGCCGTGTGCGGTAAAAAAATGACTCCGGCGGCAGCCATGCCAGTATTTATGCCGGCATGGCTACCGCCTCAGTTATAATGACCCCCATAGACTTCATCAAATGAGTCAGGCACAGAACTGTTTGGTCCATTCAAATTTTCATGTACAACTGGTGTAAATTGCTATGCAAATGTAGCAATCAATGTTCTATTCCAATTGGCATCAATTGTTGAAAACATTTACTTAAACAGCACGGACCAGTTGTGTTTGCAAATGCTACTTCATATAAATGCAACAACAATCCTGAGAACAGTTACAGTGTATCAGGAATAAAACAGGAATTGGACTACTTTGTGGGAATGGTGGGATTAATTATAAACGCACAAGAAGATCTACAAGAATTTCTAATGTAGACACTGCAAGTACTAGAAAGCAAAAACAAACATATACATGAAATCTTCCAATTTTCATACATGTGGAAACGTACGTTCACTCTGCAGCCATGTGGTGCAGGAACAAGACCCTAATGAACGCTTTGGGCCTCATTACAACCCGGGCGGTAAGTACCGGTCATTACCGGCATGGCGCAAGTACCGTGTCCGTGCTGGCAATAGGCTGCTAAAACCGGCCAATTCCGAGTATGTGGGCACAAGCTTTCCGCCATGCTGGTAATGAGCCCACCGCCATGCCGTTAAAGGGTGAAAAAATCCCCCTTACCGGCATCGTGTGTGGTGAAAATAGCTCCTCCGGTATACAAGCCATCGGCATTAGCGTTGACCACTAATAGCGGTCACCTCTAATAGCGGTAACCGCTATTAGCGGTCACCGCTAATAAGTGGAACTGGAAGTAGCGTCATCACACAGGAACGGGAAAGAGCACGGCGGCCATCTTCAAAAACACAATCCATTGCCATCCACCACAACCAGGAGCCATCTGACCACCAGAACTCTGCCACACCTCCAACAATACCTGCTGCATCTCACCATGCTGAAAGCTGTCAAGAAAACCACTGATCGGCTGCGCAAGGAGCGCTTCTCCCGAGAGGAGCTAACCATGCTCGCGGAGAAGCTGCAGGAACATGCTGATGTCGTGTTTTCTTCAGGCATGTCCCGCCCTGCAGTGCAGCGCAAAAAACAGATATGGGCGGAGGTCGCCCATAAAGTAAGTGCCGTTGGCACCACAACCCGCCCTCCCAAAGATTGCCGTAAGCGCAGGTACGAACTGTGTTTACACGTGCGGAGCATTCTCTCCGCCAACCAAAACCTGGGTATGGCGACAGGCGGAGGTGCGGAGTCCCCCATCAAATTGCAATCATGGGAGGAGATATGTGCCAGCACCATAGGGACCGAGGCAATTGAGGGAGTGGGGGACATGGAGTGAGGAGCCCCGTCATCAGCCGATGCAGGTAGATGTCCCAAATGAAACAATGCCAATACCACCACGATGATGTCCACCTGAACTGACAGTGCAATGATGTTGAGCAGGGTCCACCAGACACATATGTACAAGACTGCCTACAGGCAGTGCACAGCATCACCTTGTCCACATGCACAATGCACCCCATATGTGTCTCAACCCAGACGCCTCCATGCATCACCCACCCAAAACGCAAGCAACCCGTAAGTCACTCCCCCAGTGTCAATCATCTGCCATACCATATGAATGCAGCCACCCCAATGCATGCCCGATGCCTGTAAACCCATCACTAACCCTCCCGGTCCCCCACAGGCACGCATTCAGACAGCGGTGATGAGGACACCAGGGGGGAAGATGCCACACCACATAAGAAGGCCAGGGTCGAGGAGGGAGAACACCGTCCCTCAACTTCAAGGGTTAGAGGCCAACCTGGACCACCTCAGAAGGCCAAGCAAACCCCACAGACTACAGCACCAATGTGCACCACGGCCCCTACAATAGCACCCACACCAGCCACCATCACCCAGGAGGCATTGGCAGAAGGCACAACATCGGCTGCCAGCAGCACAGTTGGTAAAACAGCTGCCACAGCAGCAGTATCGGATGATGAGCCAGACGTTCAGCTGCATGGCGCAACACCCGCCACAGGCCCCCTGCACTCACCACAACTATCCCCATGCAGTTTGCAGAACAGAAGCATGCACGGGCTGTCACCTGGTGATTCATGGCCTGCAAGTGCATGCCCCACGCCAACTGTGCATGATGAACAAAGCATGGTGGAAACCCCTCACACATCCACCCAAGTACCAACCAGCCAAGAGCGGATCAGGGCTATTCAGATGCGCCAGGAGGAGCTCACAGGGCTGTTGACGCAGCATATAATGGAATGTGGCCGGGCAAGGGACGACATTAGGGACTGTGCTGCATCCCTGAAAACAGCAATCAAGACCACCTCGAAGGACATTTGTGCTGAATTGGCAGCAGTCCAGCATGTCCTCTCTGAAATGGTGGTAGCAATGCAGGCCATGCAGTCCACCACAGTTGCCAGAACAACCTGGGTCATCTTCGAATGCAAGTTCAACATATTAACATTACGAATATTATACCTTCATCTTGTACGCTGCACACAATGTTATGTTTCTGTGTGAGTAGCTTAGTATACTAGATAGAACCCCATAATAGAATGCTATTTATATCAATGCATTGTTCAATTCACTAATTAGGGTATGATATTTAGTGCAATGATCCTTGAAACTTGTTTTGCAACATTATAATAAGAATCCCTTGTACACATATTTCATGAAAAGTACATACACATGTGATGTCATCAGTGATGTCCTCAATGACATTTGTGATGTCATCTTTGATGTCCTGGGTGTTAGTCTTAGCAGTGCACGGTGGTGGTGCGAGTTATGGTTGCTTAGCTTACCATAACTGGTGAATTTCAAGGGTTTTTCGGTTTTACTTGGAACCATAACGTCCCTTTGACAATGTTTTTTCACTGAATTTCATAGGTTTTTAGTAGCGCAACATAACCATAACGTCCCTTTAACAAAGTTTTTTCATTGAATTTCGTAGGTTTTTAGTAGTGCAACTTAACAATAACGACTTTCACTTTATATACATATCATATGGAACTGACTGAATCTCTTCTACTGTACTTGATGTCCGCGAACTCATTTAATGTTCGCGGACATGTTCGAAGAACAGTACCACTACCTAAAAAAAACTGCGGGGGGTATGTTTGATTGTTATATCATAACATAGGAACATTTAACAAATTTTTAAAAAAAGCACACAAACACATTATATGTACCAATATATAATAAATGTAACCCATACATACAACACACTAATTATTCATTTAAATGCACTATGTTCTAAAATGGAATATACCACAAGAAAATAAATTGGCTTCCAACATAATTACCTCACAAACACAACAGAACTGAGAACAAGAGCAGACCCACTGAGTACATAGGACATATTTTACCTGAAATAGTAAGTGTACTTAATTTTATTCATATATTTATAAACTTTCTGTATTGGATAAAAAAATATATTATCTTTTTTTTTTTCTCTCAGAGAAATGTCTAGTACTCTGGAATGGCTAGAGGAACATTTCCCACATGAAGAAATGTCACAAGATAGTGAAACTAATGGTAAACACTTTATAATATAAACCATTTAAAATAATAATTTTAAATGGTTTATATTATAAAGTGTTTACCATTAGTTTCACTATACATTAGTTTGTATACATTTAAGAAATATATATTTTTTGTACAGAGCATAACAAAATAGAAACTACCTCTGAAGAAGCTGTCATGGAAAACACGCTTGACAACATAAAAGAAAAAATTGATTTATTGTTGACCAATTTTAATAATTTGAAAACTTTTGTTGAAGATCACTTTAAAACAAAAACATCATACCATTGCCCCACATGTACTTGTCCCCCCTCACCATATCCCAGTCAATTATCCCCAAACCCTCTCCATAACCCAAAACGTTTTGATGCGACTTCCATCCCTTCTTCACCTAATAACAATCATGATGAAACCCCTAATTCTCCTGTTTTTGTTTCTGTTTCTGCCTCACCTTCTCTGTCATAAATTATTAATATATGTTAAATAAAGTTTTATTTTTATATTGTGTTGTAAATAGTTTCTTTTTATTTTTTTGTAAAAACAATGTAGATGTCCGCGGGCAGTGCAGGTGTTCTAAAATGTTCGTATATAAACGTAAATGGAGGTGTCCTGAAGAAAACTATACCTGTTCGTACTGTTCGCTAGAAAGATGAAACTATTCTAAGAACACACGCGGTGTCCTGAAATGTTCGTAAAAAAAAAAAATTAAAGTGTCCTAAAGAACACTATATCTGTCCGTAGTGTTCGCTAGGAAGTTCAAACTGTTCTAAGAACACACGCAGTGTCCTGAATTGTTTGTAATTAAATGAAAATGGAGGTGTCTTAAAGAACACTATACCTGTCCGTACTGTTTGCTAGCAACTTGAAAATGTTCTAAGAACACAATTGGTGTCCTGAAATGTTCGTACATAAACGAAATTGAACGTGTCCTGAAGAACAGTATATCTGTACTTACTGTTCACTAGCAAATTTAAACGGTTCTAAGAACACACGCAGTGTCCTGAAATGTTCGTTTCACGTGTGACGCAATTTTAATTAGTTCAGGACCCGAACAGTGTCCGTAGAACATCAACGCGCATGTGCTAGCCAATCTGCGTGCATTTGGTGTCCTGCGGACATGCGCTTCCTTCGCGGACTTGTTCGAGAATGGATCATATGACCGCGCCCACGATGATCGCGTCTTCTGAATGCTGACACTGTTCGGGTCCCCGAACAAATTAAAAGTATATTTTCAATTAATCCATAATATTTTTCAATAAAATCTCACCATGGCACAAGTCCCACATAGTAATCCTGAGTTTCTACATACCTTTTGAAACTTTTCAAACTTTTTTTTGTGTTCGATTTGTCCGCAGACAGCGCGCATGTCCGCGGACCACGCACAAGCACCCCTATAAAAGACCACGCCCTAGAGCTTATTCTCATTGTGTTTCTGGCTATTCTTCGAAACACAGCGATTTTTGCTGCCAACTGCAGATTTCCATTGCATCTTTGATGGCATCCCTGGCTGCTGAACTGCCACCTGGTGCTGCACCTGCTTCAGCACCACCCCCACCCCCTCCACCACCACCACCTCCCCAAGGGCCTGAAGAGGGGAACAGGAGTGAGGATGCAGAGGAGGAAGAAGAGGATGATGAGAATGTGGTAGAGGAAAACCCTACTACCCGCACTAGGTGTGAGTCTTGGGTGTGGTGGTTATTTACCATTCATGGTAATGTTCCTAAGGCTCGTGCGAACCGTGTTACCTGCAATGAGTGCAAAATGATACTCAGTCGTGGGAAGCACGGTAAGTACAGCTTTGGGACAACAACTATGAAGCGACACCTGAGGTCATTTCACTCTGGGGCTATTCGCAGGGTTGTACCTTGCGAAGAACGTAGCAGGTTGATTTCCTCTACTTCATCCTCTGTTTCTGATCCTGTCACCACAAGGACCACCTCTGTGGGACAGCGTCTTCCTCAAGCTGCCTCACAGGCCATACAGAATGCTGATGACCCTTACCTTTTGAGGGTCACAGTTGTATGTATGTACTGTGACACAGTACTCTGCAGGGGGGAGCGACTTTGTAGTGCTTTTGAGACTATTGTCTCAGAGCACGAGAAGATCTGCTCACTACCCAAATAAAACCCACTCTACATCTTCCTCTCTCCGTTCGCCCTTTCTTATCCCTGTGGTTGGTGTCCCCCCCTTTACCTTCCTTTCCCCTCCTCTCCTAGTGTGTCGTGTATAAAAAAACAAAAAAAATACAAAATATCAAAAATCAAAAAAAAAAATAAGGCTCTTTTCAGAGCCGCCTTTCACAGTTAAAAAATTGAAGTGTAAATAAATGAAGCAAGGCCCTTTGTGTTTTTTGGAAGTCCGCGGACAGTTCGCAAACATTTAAAAAATTGGGTTGCTACCCCATCACAAACATTGCAATTTTCTCTGGGAAGAAGTGGTGGCTCTTAAAAGAGCCTTTGGGTGGTGTTTGTAAGTCCAAAATTATAAATGCTTAACACCTACTTCAAAATGGTTGTTGTAATTCCAAAGAAGGTCGCAATGCATTTTGTACAATTTCTCAGAAAAATCTGATTGCCAGCATAAGTAAGATGGACTCCATCTCTGCGAAAAATGTATGTACTACGAAACATAATATTTTCATTGTGAAAAGAGGACATGCCAAAATCTCTTAGAAAGGCACAAACAGCCTTATTAACATTGCGCCTTGCTTTTTCCATTTGTGGACCAAATAAAGAAGAACGAAGCCACATTCATCTCTGCGCAATCCGTGAAAATATCACTTGAGAATTAGGAAACATGTCCTTAACCTTACCAAGTTCTTCTTTCATAGCAAATTACAAAAGAATTCCAGTCACATGTCCTAAACTGTTCCCTCCACAATGAATTACAATTATGTCTGGATGTTGCTCTGTCTCCAAAGTAGCACAGAGAGGTAGCAAGTCCAACCACTTCATTCCACGTACTCCATGCCAGTGTACTTCCACATGTGGGAATCCAAGATCTACAGCTACTCCACAGCTTTCTGCATGCACCTTCAACCAATGTATCCATGAACCTCCCAAAATCCAAACAATCTGTTTTCTGAAACACACAGCCATACCTATCTTTTGTTCTCTCAGCAAAAAGAGTATCTGAGAAACTCTCTCCTGGCACAACACACCCACTAAACTTTCCTGACCAATCCCTTTCACTGCTTATTCTCATTTGCATGACTTCTGAACCCAAAAATCCCCGGATGTAACTCCCGATGTCCGCGAACTACCGCCATGTCCGCGGACATATCGTAACATGAACAGCCCTTCTACCATTTCCACTTCACTCTCTCTGCCATTCCCTCATTGGATGTAGCTAAAAAATCACATGACCATACGCCAATCACATTCAAGACCTCTAGATCTAACTGCATCATCATAGATCAGCACTGCAAATGTACTGTGAATCTCTCTGAGTACAAGTGTAATATCATTGGCAATCACCATCTACCAGAAATACTGTACAAGTCTCCAAGATTTCTACTTGCAGCTCCATGCATATCCATATGCATGAACACAAACTTCAGGTATGCATATTTTCTGTACAGTAGATGAACACATTTTCAAACAGACTTTTGGCTAGTGTAATCTGTAAAATGAATTTACTGTATTTTTTTCAATATCTTAAAATCAACTATCACTTATAAACCTTGTCAGGAAGGTCGGTAATCTCCTCTTCCTCCTGAGACTCCCCTTCCTCCCCTTCCTCCTCACCTTGAAGTCTCCGACGTTGAGTTAGCGTTGGATTGTCCTTAGTTCGAGCCTTCCCTCCTTGTTTTTTTTTAAGAGAGGGGCTACCAAGGTAGGACGCCACAGTGACACCCTTTGGGTGATCTGTGGCAGCCCTCCTCAGTCGCTGTACAAAGGGGAAAAAGCCAAAGGCACAAAAAACCCCGGAGGATAAAGATCTTCAAGCGTAGTGATGTAATGGACTCTCCTGAGGATGCAGTAGAAAGAGGAATCGGGAACGAACCAGAACGATGAAAGTTCTTAAATAGTAGACTGTAGAGGATGAGGCGAGGCAATCCAATTTGCAGACAGAGGTCGGTACACAGTAATCATCAGCAGACTAGCAGAAAAGGGCTGGACGAGGCAAACCTTGAAAACAGACAGAGGTCGGAATCCGGGAATTCACAGAGAGGCCAGAGGGGGGTAACTGGAGGAACAGCGAGGAGAAAGAACACAGGAGGAAAACAAGAAAAGATGGGAAAAGAATAGACGGAAAAGATCAAGGCGGGAGGGGGGGAAGGAAATAGATTGGAACGGAATAGAACAAGGGAGAGAGAGAAAGAAGGCGAGAAGAATTACCGAAGCAGGTAAGGAGCGAAAGGACTGGAAGAGGGAAAGAAACTAACGAAGCGGAAGGGAAAAGGAATTAACTTCGAAAAGTAGCAGCGGCGCAGGAACAGGACGAAACACTGTACGTTGCAACGCACCTGAACCCGGAAGTGGAAAGGATTAAATACCGGTTCAGGTACGTCGCAACGACGACTAGACCTGCACCGCAAGCTCAAAACACAAAACGTAATGGAATCCGCTATGGCGGTCGCAGCTTCCACCTCCTCCAAAGCCGCCAGTTTCCCCGCTGCGTGACAGTATGCCCCCTCCTAAGGGTCTCCCCACCGGGTTTATTGGGATGTCTGGAATGGAACTTGCGCAACAGGAGAGGTGTATTTAAATGGGCTTTGGGTTCCCAGGTATCTTCAGACTTAGGGTAACCTTTCCAGTGTACTAGGTATTCTAGACGACCCTTATGAAATCTAGAGTCACAAATTTGGGATACCTCATAAACGTCTCCAGTGGGGCCTGAGGGGATCTGAGTGTTCTTCCTTCTTCGGAACCACTTATCTTCTATGAAGGTCTTCAAATGAGAGGCATGAAACACCGGATGTACTCGAATTAGTTGTGCAGGTATCTGTAAGCGAAATGCTACAGGGTTGATCATTTGTGTTATCTTGTAAGGTCCAATAAATCTAGGGGACAGTTTAGATGGGTGTACCCAACGTGGTAGAAATTTAGTGGACAGAAGTACCTTAGATCCAACTTCCCAATTCGGTACTGGTCTTCTGTGTCTATTTGCTTGGGATCGGTTCCTTTCATTTGCCTCTAAGAGTCCTTGTCTAGCTTTGGTTTGGGCTTCTCGAATATTAGATAGGGAAGCTTCCACAGAGGGCACCGAGGACTCAATGTTGACCAAGGGAAGAAAGGTACGGGGATTATACCCGTACATACAGAAAAAAGGGCTAGAACCCAAGGCAGAGTGGCAGGTGTTGTTATATGAAAATTCGGCCGTAGGAAGCAATTGGACCCAATCATCCTGCTGTTGGTTGACAAAACACCGGAGATACTGCTCTAATGTACCATTAAGACGTTCAGTTTGTCCATTTGATTGTGGATGAAATCCCGAGGTCAAGGCCCTTTCAATGCCTAATCGCTTGCATAAAGCAGACCAGAAATGAGAAGTGTACTGGCTGCCACGGTCTGAGATGATCTTAGTAGGCATTCCATGTAGCTTAAATATGTCGCTCAAGAAGACTTCTGCCATGCGAGATGCTGAAGGTACACCCGGTAGAGGCGAAAAATGTGCCATTTTGGTGAAAGAATCGATTACAACCATTATACAGGTACAACCCTGAGACACTGGCAACTCTACAATGAAGTCGGTCGAGATTGTGGTCCACGGACCTGTGGGTATGGCGTCGGATTCTAACAAGCCCAAAGGCTTTTGTGTGGAATATTTGTTACGAAGACAGGTAACACAAGACTGAACGTATTGTCTAGTCTCTTCCTTCATCCGAGGCCAGAAAAAATATCTTGATAAAAGTTCTTGCGTATTCCGAATTCCACGGTGGCCCGCAATCTTGGTATCATGGCACCAGGATAATGCTGTCTTCCTTAAAGACGTAGTTGTCAGATACAACTTGTCCTTAACCATATATAAACCTTCCTTGATTACATAATCGGTCTTGACGATGTCCTTTTCTGCTTCAAACCTCCCTCCAGAATCGTCCTTAACTTGTTGCAGGAATGTGGACACCGCTCCGATTTTCCGAGATCTTGCAAACATCAATTCAGTAGTAGTTTCTTGTTCTGACAGCTAATCACCTCGTCGAGACAGGGCATCTGCCACTAAGTTTTGTTCACCCGGGATATAAGTAATGTTGAAATCAAATTGGGCAATAAAATGTGCCCACCTTGCCTGTCGTGTGTTGTAACATTCGAATTGACGCAATACCTGCAAATTCTTGTGATCCGTACGAAGTGTAAAAGGGTGTTCTCCACCTTGGAGGAGGTGTCGCCACTCTGTGCAAGCTAATTTCATAGCCAGCAATTCTCTCTCTATCACAGAGTAGTTACGTTGGCTGGGGTTAAGTGTCTTGGAAAAATAGGACACTGGATGTTCCTTCCCTTCATGCTCTTGTAGTAACACTGCTCCGATTGCAGCAGAGGGTGCATCAGTTTCCACGATAAAAGGATGGAGCTGGTCAGGTTGTCTTAATATGGGAGCTGAACAGAAGGCTTGCTTGAGTTGTTGAAAATTCTCTTCGGCATGCGAAGACCACCGGAAGGGAGAGGAAGACTTTTTAAGGAGTGAGGTCATCGGGAGTACTTGTTGAGAGAAGTTGGGTATAAACTTCCGGTAAAAATTCGATAATCCCAGGAATCTTTGGATGTCTTTCACGGACTTAGGAGACGGCCAATCTAGGATGGCATTGACCTTCTGAGGGTCCATGGCAATACCCTCAGAGGAGAGTATGTATCCCAAATATGATATGGACGTGGCCGAAAACACACACTTTTCCAATTTGACAGAGAGATGATTTTCTTTGAGTCTGTGAAATACCTCCTTGACATGAGTGTTATGCTCTACTGGAGAGTGGGAAAAGACTAATATGTCATCAAGATAAATGATGACAGAGTGTCCCAGAATATCTGAAAAAAGTCTGTCCATGAAACGTTGGAAGATAGATGGAGCATTCACCAGGCCAAAGGGCATCACTTGATACTCATATAAGCCAAAAGGTGTCCTAAAGGCAGTCTTCCACTCATCTCCGGTTTGGATCCTAAGTAAATGGTATGCATTGCATAAGTCTAGTTTAGTAAACACTGTGGCCGACTGGACGGCATGAACAATTTCAGAGATGAGAGGCATAGGATATCTGTCCTTGATGTGTACCTTGTTTAATCCTCTGTAATCGATACAGGGTCGTAGTTCTTGCGTGTCTTTCTTGGGAATGAAGAATAGGGAGGCACCAGCAGGAGATTTAGAAGGTCTGATTAACTCATTGGCTAAATTCTTGTCTAGGTAATCTCTCAAATAATGTCTTTCTTGCAAAGTCAAGGGATACATGCGACCAAAAGGGACTAAATCCTCAGGGTGCAAATCAATGCAACAATCCTCAGGTCTGTGAGGAGGAAGCTCTAATGGAATCTTCTCTGCCACCACTTCAGCGTAACTGCTCAAATAGGATGGTAAGCAATGTATGGACTTCGATTCCATCCCACAGGAAGTCTGTATCGTCGAAAAGTCTGGTTTCGGCAAACAGCTTGCTTTACAGAAGGTTGAATGAAAACTCAACAGGTTCCTAGACCAATCAATGGTAGGGTTATGACGACGCAACCATCCAATGCCTAGAATCAAGGGGAAATGAGCAGCTCTGATGATATCAAAAGAAAGGCGTTCAGTATGTTGCATGATACGCATGGTGAGGACTTCTGTAGAATGGGTAATAAGGCCTGAGCTCAAAGGTTCGCCATCAACTCCCTCCACCGTCTGATCCTCGGTCTTAGCTATCCGAGTCAGTCCTTGACTCTCTGCCCAGTGGGTATCGATGAAATTTCCTGCGGCTCCACAATCCAGAAGAGCCTGAGTCTGGATTGAGGTCTGGCCATACAGAAGAGTGACTGTCATTACCATAAGACGATCATCGTCAGAGCATTCCAAAGAGGTGACTGAGAGGGTAACAAAGGGACTGGACTCCTTCCCTCGGTAATATGTCCCCAAATTTACCGAGGGTACTCGTTTCCCGAGCGTCTAGGAGGCACATCAGGACATTCTCGAAGCAGGTGATTAGAAGATCCGCAGTACATGCATAGGTTTCCTTCACGCCTCCTCTTTCGTTCTTCTGCAGAGAGAGGAGAACGGGTAGTGCCGATCTGCATAGGCTCTTCACGCGAGAGACGAGTAGGAGGAAGGGGTGCTGAAGAAGAAGTAGCTGGGGGCATCGGAAGACCACTCTTAATCTTACGTCGCTCAGCTCGCCGTTCAGACAGCCTGAAATCGATCCGAAGTGTTGCAGTGATAAGATCGGCAAAATTTAAGGGGCGTTCGATACGTGCTAGTTCATCTTTTAGCTCTTCTCGTAGACCCCTCCGAAAGATGGCGTACTGAGCTTGTTCTTGCCATCCAGCCTCCGCAGCGATCTGTTTAAAGGAGGTGATATAGGACATTAAGTCTGCATTCCCTTGTCGGATGTCCAATAGATCCTCGGAGGCTAAAAAAGTGCTCTCTGTTCGAAGGAAAGTTTGTTTCATCATGGTCTTGAAAGCCTCATAGTCCAGAAGCACTGGATCTGTTCTATTGACCAGAGGGGTGGCCCAAGCCAAGGCATTGCCAGACATATGGGTTATCATAAACCCAACCTTGGTATGGCCAGAAGTAAAGGCATGTGGACGAAATGAAAAATGTAGGTGACAAGCATCTAAGAACTCTTTTAGCCTTTTGGGCGTCCCATCAAACTTCCCAGAGACTAACGGTAATGGAGGCAAATCGGTTGTCGGTAGTTCTCGCTCTGCCATCCTCTGTTGTAGAACTGCATTAGTGCCCTTTAAATTCTGGACTTCTAGGCTCAAGTCTTGGACGGCTGCTACCAGTTCCTGAACTTGCTGTGGAGTGGCCATGTCTAGATTCAGGCGTTGCAAACTGTCAGGAAGGTCGGTAATCTCCTCTTCCTCCTGAGACTCCCCTTCCTCCCTTCCTCCTCACCTTGAAGTCTCCGACGTTGAGTTAGCGTTGGATTGTCCTTAGTTCGAGCCTTCCCTCCTTGTTTTTTTTGAAGAGAGGGGCGACCAAGGTAGGACGCCACAGTGACACCCTTTGGGTGATCTGTGGCAGCCCTCCTCAGTCGCTGTACAAAGGGGAAAAAGCCAAAGGCACAAAAAACCCCGGAGGATAAAGATCTTCAAGCGTAGTGATGTAATGGACTCTCCTGAGGATGCAGTAGAAAGAGGAATCGGGAACGAACCAGAACAATGAAAGTTCTTAAATAGTAGACTGTAGAGGATGAGGCGAGGCAATCCAATTTGCAGACAGAGGTCGGTACACAGTAATCATCAGCAGACTAGCAGAAAAGGGCTGGACGAGGCAAACCTTGAAAACAGACAGAGGTCGGAATCCGGGAATTCACAGAGAGGCCAGAGGGGGGTAACTGGAGGAACAGCGAGGAGAAAGAACACAGGAGGAAAACAAGAAAAGACGGGAAAAGAATAGACGGAAAAGATCAAGGCGGAAGGGGGGGAAGGAAATAGATTGGAACGGAATAGAACAAGGGAGAGAGAGAAAGAAGGCGAGAAGAATTACCGAAGCAGGTAAGGAGCGAAAGGACTGGAAGAGGGAAAGAAACTAACGAAGCGGAAGGGAAAAGGAATTAACTTCGAAAAGTAGCAGCGGCGCAGGAACAGGACGAAACACTGTACGTTGCAACGCACCTGAACCCGGAAGTGGAAAGGATTAAATACCGGTTCAGGTACGTCGCAACGACGACTAGACCTGCACCGCAAGCTCAAAACACAAAACGTAATGGAATCCGCTATGGCGGTCGCAGCTTCCACCTCCTCCAAAGCCGCCAGTTTCCCCGCGGCGTGACAAACCTTTATACTATTTACTTTCTTGATACACACACACTCAAATCATGTTAAACTAACATTTTTTAAATGAAATATATAGACTATATATATTCAAACAAAATTGCATGCAAGCACAATCTATGTTTAAATCTTTAAAAAAATACTTATACAATTTCATATTTTTTGTTTTTATTTATTTATTTACTTAATTACTTTAACTTAGACATGACATTGAGACACTATTACCTAGAACAGCTTACTTACAGAAATAGTAGTATTCATTGGTATATTATAAATTTTACAAGACATAGTAAAGATATTTTTTTTTGCTACAGTTAGTCATTCAATACAATTTGTTCATTAAGAACATATCATATGTACTGAACTGATGCAATGTATCTTATGTAAATAAATTAGTTTAATGGTTTTAAAGAAGGCACTGAGGATTTCATTTAAAGAAAATCAATATCTAAATTAAAAACAGCGCTATATACATACAAAGTTACTAATTTGAAGCTTTTACAATTGCAGTGAAGACCAGTTTACTGAAAAGAAGCAGCCGCATTCGAAGAACAAAGAACTAAGAGGTTACCTGTTAATTTAAGAAAAAAGTAAGTAGAATATCACCATAATATTTGTATTATTAATCAAACATACTATAACATTAATACAAGCTATTTTGGTGCCTAAAAATAGAAATTGTGTACCATTTTGTCCAAAAAACTCCATGTCTTAAACTGCGATTTACAGCCAGAATGGCCCACAAATTCCTATTTTTGGACACACAAATTACCCAACTGAACCGCTACAATTTTCATATTATAGAACAAACAACTGTTTTAATTGTATACATTAGATTTACTATTTGTACTTTTCCACACCAGTAGCTTACTTTTTTTTGTCATCTGAACCCCAGTTTAGTAACACGAAAATTCAAGAATACCTACCCCTACTAGTTGTAGTTCCCAATGCACAATCACACACCATTACATACATCTTTATCATCTTACTCAAACACTCATGCACACAGCACACATACATTCCAGAACACCCCAACCCATATCTTCTTTATTTTTTTCAACAGACCCTAAAGAATGCCTACCAAAAGTCAAGTCCATAGAAAGCAACGCAAAAGTAGAGCAAGTGAAAATAAAAGTGTCCAACATAAGAAACCATCTCTAGCAGAATTTGTAAAAAAAGTTGAAACAAAAGAGCTAATACAGTCATTTAGTGAAACACAAGAAGTTTCAAGTACAAAAACTTTGCCTCCTCTATCAAAATGTAAAACAAACCAAAAAACAATTAACAGAAAATCAGCTATCACTACAGATAAAACTACTTCTTCAAATTTTAATATAGTGCAAAGTAAGCATACCAAGAAAAGTATTTTATCCAAAATGTACCGTCACAAAGTCCTTCAAAATCTTATAAAAACAGGAGACAAATCAGGTTCAATGCTTAAAACCTATCGTAGGAAATTAATCTACGAGCACAGAACCATAATTTAATGAAGAAGCGTACAAACAAAAGCAAACAAATACAATTATCATACATAGCAGTGGTCGAGGTTATGAAAAAGTGAATAATACCATAATGGAACAAGAAGTACCCCTTACAAAAATATGCCCTGAAAACTTAGAGTTACCCCTCCATTCAACTGAATCAGAACGTCTAGTGTACAAATGGCCATGCACGTCAATGTGTAACATTCCCAAACAATGTTTCAAATCTTCACACCAATTCCTCAATAAATATGTAAAAAGCAAAGACAAAATCAAAATTAAATTACTGCAAAATTTGGATACCTGTCCAGTGCGCAAGTACACAGGCCTACAAGGGGCCTCATTATGACCCAGGCGGTAAGTTACCGCATGGGCCGTGAATTTACCACCATGGCGTAAACTACGTTCACGCCATGGTGGATGGCGGACTTACTTCCCCATTCCGAGGTCGGCGGGGCGGCAAGTCCCCAATCCCCATTTACCCTTCCCCATTCCCATTTTTGCCCCATAGGGCATAATGGGAGTGGGGAAGGCGTTAATTACGCCACCGTAAATTACGGTGGCGTAATTAACTCCATGGTCCCTTAGCGCCATGGATTTTAACACCTTCTAAAAGCAGGTGTTAAAAGCGCCATGGCGCTAAGGGACCTCGTAATTGGCGGTAAGGGGTCGGCGCAGCTAACGCTGGCGTAAACCCCTTACCGCCAGGGTCGTAATGAGGCCCAAGGACATTCATTTGCCTGCATTACAGGACCTACTTGTAAAACCACTTTCCATGATATCAAATGGATATCAACACATTATTCAACTATAAGAAATCTGGTCTATAAACTGTACTATGCTAAAACTCCTGCTTTAGCACTAGCAAAGTTAAATAACATCCTTCTACATGGTACAGCAAAAGACCTACTTGAAGAAATTCACTATATCCAGAAAAAATATATTGGAAGTGAAAGCCATTTACAGAATGAAATAGCTTTAAACCAATTAAGCAACAATTCTACCCATGGCAACTTTTTGCTAAACACATACAAAAAAGAAATACTAACATTTAAAAGTACATCAGCTGAAGTACCAAACCATGTATGTGTATGTTGCCGTAGAACTTTTTATAAAAGTAGCACAAAAACTGTTGACCTATCATGCAAAATAGAAGACAATGAAGATTCTAAATGATTTGAATTATCTCTCTACCTTGTAGCAGAAAACAAATCCGAAATAACTGAGCCCTTAATACCTTGCAGTTACTGCACTACAAAACTTGACAACAACCAAACTCCTTCACGTGCTATTACAAATAATTTGGAATTATACCCAGTACCAAAACCCCTACAACAACTTAATTTATATAAGAGCATCATAATTCAAACAGTACACCCATTTCAAGCAATAATACGCCTTCAACCAAAAACAGCAAAATTACCTCCTTCTGAATTGGTAAAAGGCATTCGTGGAAAAGTAGTTTATTTACCATTAGATCTAAAAGAAAATGTGCATACTCTAGGAGTGCAACGTCCAAAGCAGCAATCTTTAATTATCTTAGTAAATGGAGTACCTACAAAAGACAAAAAAATATGGCAACAGCTGGTAGATTTATATAAAGTTAGACAAGCCTTCCAATATCTTAAAGAGAATAATGAATATTACAAAGAAATTAATATTGAAGAAAACTTGAAAGATACAAATGAAATAATTCAAGAAACACAAGAAGCTGGTTAATTTGAGCTACTAGATCCTGCTACAATATCAAATACTTAAGACCATTATACAATTCATCCTTTGCACTGTAATGACACCGTAGAAACTGCACTGGAAAATTACCAAATGCGTCAAACAAAAGGATCACCAATCAGCATATGGGAAAAAAGTATAGAAGCACGTGCTTTACCTCTACTCTTTCCTACTGGCAAAGGAGGAAGGTATGATGATAGACCTATTCAAATATCAGCTTCAGAATACCGCTCATTACGGATGTATTCTGAAGATCCCAGATTTAGACAAAATGTGGAATACATATTCCACCTACTCTTTGAAAGTGAAGTAGCAACTTTATGTTACGGAGTTGCACACATATTAAAATCAGGA
The DNA here is from genome assembly GCF_040938575.1 of Ambystoma mexicanum. Classification (NCBI taxonomy): domain Eukaryota; kingdom Metazoa; phylum Chordata; class Amphibia; order Caudata; family Ambystomatidae; genus Ambystoma; species Ambystoma mexicanum. The sequence continues at coordinate 144,836,709 of NC_090937.1, forward strand.
TCACACTTTCAAAATATGACAGCTACACAATTATTAGAAAAAGTGCAACAAAAGGATGAGGTTTTACAATCAAATATTACAAATATGCGTGGTACTAATGAGTACTGGTTTCGACGTCATGGAGATGTACGTTGTATGATCAGAAACCTTGGCCCACCCACTTGGTTTGTTATATTAAGTTGTGCAGAATATGCATGGGAAGATTTACATGATTTCCTACGCATATCAAATAAAAACAAAACAAACATAAATATACTAACACCTGGAGAACTTTGTTCTTTGGATCCTGTTAATGTTACAAGATATTTTCACCATCGCTTTGCTATGCTACATTTTATTTGTAATAAAACTGTTCCTCCCCTTGGAGAAGTGCAACACTTCTTTTGGAGAAAAGAATACCAAGCCAGAGGAGCACCACATACCCACATGCTTTTATGGATTAAAGATGCTCCTAAATTTGGTCAAGACAGTGATGCCACTGTTTTACAGTTTATTGAAAAATATGTCACTTGTGAAATTCCATCAGAAGCCACAAATAGTGATCTTCATGCACAAATTTTACAATTTCAAAGACACAAATGTGGAAAATATTGTCGTCGCAAATACAAAAACAAAGGGAAATACTACACCAAATGCCGATTTGTTTTGCCTAGACCAGTTACAAATGCAGGTCAAGTAAACAACCTCATGTCTTCAGTTAGACATAGTGTTAAAGGTAAGTCTCCTAAACATATATATTACATAAAAAGAAAAGAAGAAGAAAAATATATCAATGATTATAATGCAATCATTGCCCACTTATGGAATGCAAACATAGATGTGCAGTACATTGCAGACAATTCTACTGCAGTTGCACGATATGTCACAGCATACTTAACTAAAGCAGAAAAGACAGAGCTCCAAGACCTCTGGAATGACCTGTCATCAGATAAAACAGTATCTCAGAAATTATACAGCTTGGGCATAAAAATGCTCACCCATAGAGAATGTGGATCATATGAAGCAGCTGATCGTTTAACTGGTACTGCATTGTATGGAAAATCTGAAAATATAGTATGGCTAAGTCTTGGTCCAGCTAAATCTAGAAAAAGAGTTCTAAAATCATATGAAGATATAGAAACAATAGCCAAACATGATCCCAACAGCCAAGACATTTTAAAAAACAATTTATTGGATACATACTACCCAAACAGAAGTAATACTTTGGAAAACATGTGTCTATACCACATAGCCCAAAACTACAAATACAAAAATAATATGACACCTGATAAAAAAAGGTAAATATAGAGTGACAAACTGTGAAGGCAGCTTAGTTAAACTCACTAAACCAAATTTAATTAATCATATCAAATTGTCATTAAAGACTCCTCAACATAAAGAAGTATATTACATGTCCCTGCTACAACTCTTCAAAGCATGGAGAAAAGAAGAACAATTACTAGATAACTTCGACTCATATGAGGATGCTTTCAAAGCAAATGAAAGCACTATAACTGATGTAAACTTTACACAGTACAAAAACATGTTGCACAATGAACAGCAACACGAAGAAGAACTCCAAGCCCAACTAGATAAGGACACTCCTGACAGAAGTCAACCTTCTGTAACAGGAAGCCAAGAACCACTGGGAGAACCACTAATAATAAATGAGGCAGAATTAGCTATGATAGAAAGAGAAAACACCATGTGTCAGTATGAAGATAAGGAAGACTTAACTATACTACAATCAAAACTAAACAATGAGCAAAGTAGCATTTTTCAGGAAGTAACAAAACAAATTGCACATGGTGTAAAACATGAAAATAAAGAATGTTCCTGCCATAATTATAAACCTATACTACTGTACGTCAGTGGTGAAGCTGGTTCTGGCAAAACATTCCTAATCAAAATCATTGGTAAGTTCCTTCAACAATTGACAAACAACAAACTGTCAGCTGTTGTCACTGCCCCCACAGGTTTAGCTGCCTACAACATAGGTGGTGTTACATTACACCGATTACTACTATTACCAGTAGAACACCAGAACAAATTAGACTATTACAAACTTTCTGCAGAAGCTGCAATGGAATTACGCAGAGTATTGAAACAAATGAAAATGCTACTAATAGATGAAGTGAGCATGGTCTCCAACCTGATGTTAGCTTTGATTCACCTCAGATTACAAGAAGTACTCAAAACAGACTATGAAGAGCTCTTTGCAGGAAAACACAATATTGTTTTTGGAGATCTGCTTCAATTAACACCAGTAAAAGGTGAGCCTATTCTTAAAACATTAGGACACAAACTCTGCCGTAAAACTGTTGGCAGCATTGCAAATGTCAACCTTTGGCAACATTTCCAATACAGAGAATTAATAGAAAACGTGCGGCAAACTGCAGATCTCACTTATGCCAACATTTTAAAAAGTATCAGAGTTGGTATACTTTCTAAAGAAGCAGAAGGAATATTGAAAACCCGGCACATTAATGCACTTTATGGCGATGATGCATGTGCTGCAGATATTATGGAACAATTAGCCCACAAAAATGTCAATTGTATGGCCTTAATGCCAACTCTTGCAAGCTGTTTCAAATTCAATGAAATCATGCTAAGTAAAGAAATGCAACCAATCATGGAAATTAGCGCCACAGACAAACTAGATGTACATGGTATGACACTACCCATGTGTGACCAAGCCACAACAAGACTAAATAGTTTAGAAAAATCAATCTCAAACACAGCAGGCTTAGAAAAGATGTTAAAATTATCCTTAAATTGCAGAGTAATGCTTAAACGTAACCTTGATGTGGACCAAGGACTAGTTAATGGAGCACTGGGTACAGTTGTTGGCTTTCAAACATACCCACGCGACAACAAAATTCAGTTTGTCAATATACTCTTTGACAAACTTTCAGAAGTAAAAAGGATAGGACGCTCAACAGCTAGATTCCTTCTCTTCAAAAATATGTATGTACGGAGAGAACAATTTTCTCTAACTCTTGCATACGCAGTCACGATTTATAAATCACAAGGTCTTACTCTAGACAAAGCAATGATAGATATTGTTAACACAGTCTTTAAAGAAGGCATGAGCTATGTAGCACTATCACGCTTACGTATACTTGACAGTCTATTTCTAATCAACTTTGATGCAAGTAAAATAAACGCTGATATTCCTTGCATTTTAGAATACAATAGACTTCGCTCACTATACACCCCCCACCTAAACACATATTCTGTTCCACAAAAAGTAAAACGTTATAAAAGAAAAATAAATCAAAAAGAAATGCAACAGGATGCCACTGCAAATCCTCTAAAGAGAGTAAAAGAAACTAATACTTCATCAAGTACCACAAGCAAAAAAGAATCAATTAGGGAAAGTAAACCAAGTACTTCTTTAAAGAAGGAAGACAAACTCCAAAAAAAGCAGTTAGATACAGAACTACCTGGACCATTTAAATTCTCAAATATAGTTGGTGTAAGTTGCTACGCAAATGTAGCAATGAATATTCTATTTCAATTACCACCAATTGTTGACAACATTTACTTACACAGTACAGACCCATTGTGTTTGCAAATGTTAGTACTTCACAGAAATGCAGCAAACAATCCTGACAACACTTATAGTGTTTTTGGAATTAGACAACAATTGGACTACTGTGCTGGAATGGTGAAATTCAATATAAATTCACAGGAAGATCCACAAGAATTTCTAATGTACTTACTACAAGACTGGAAAACAAAAACATACCTATAAATGAAATCTTTCAGATTTCATACATGTGGAAACATACATGCACTCTCTGCAACAATGTGACACAAGAAGAAATCCCCAATGAACGCTTCATATATATATATCAATACCAAATTGTGAATCCATTCCATTTCAGCAACTTGTACAAAATGCAAACCATGGTAGATTATGCTCTACCTGCAATTCATATAATCGCTCCATGTTAGTAATACAAACACATAGTAAATACATAACACTAATGCTTCTACGTTACAATGCAGATGGTACCAAAAACAACTGCAAGCTGACTGGATTCACACATGGTCAAATATCACTTGGTAAGAAAACCTTCACAACAATAGGTATGATCTACCACGCAGGAGCCACAACCAATTCAGGGCACTACACTGCATATATAAAAAAGAAATGTGGATGGTTTGAATGTAATGATAGTACCATTACTCTAAAGCAGAGATTACCAGGAAATCTTACAAACGCTTATTTGATGTTCTTAAAACCAAAATTTGATAACTAAACTGTATTTAAACCCTAAGTAAACTTGTGTTAAAAAAAATATAAACTGTTAGAATACTCCAAAAGCTATCTAATTGCTCAAAGATTCTACAACAACTAATCAGATAAATGAATACCACTAAATTAGACCAAAAAATGTATAGTTAGAATATGCCAATTGGTATCTAACTGTCCCAAAATTTAACAATATCCAAATAGATAAATCAATACCACTAAAATATATAAAAAAAATAGACAGTTGGAATACGCCATTTGGTATCTAACTGCTCCAAAATTTTATAATATCAAAACAAATAAATAATATGTTACTGCTCCAAAAAAACACAACAAGCCAAAGTATTAAGCATTAGCCAGAAACAACAAGTGAATACTGAAAACAAACAAACAAACTGTAGCATAACAGAAAAAGGTTTTTTTTTTAATCCAACATGGATTTTTTTTCTCCCACAGACCCAATGATTTTAGCAACAAATACAGAAACTGAGCAAATTGTACAGTACTCTAATTTGTAATCTACTAAATATGAGGGTCCAAAAAAAAAAAGTGTATTGATTATACAATGTAATAAGTCATTACAAAATACTAATACTAACATGCTATTTTCTTTTATCACAGAAATTAACAAGAAAAACATGGACTCCCGTTACTAGACCAAACAGTAAGTATACAATAATAAGGAGAACCATAGCAGCATATCACATCCATAGTATCTAATACCTTTGTTCCTTATACATTTGTTTTTCACCCAAAGTTATAAGCAAATATGAATGTGATATGCTGCCATTAGGCCATGCAACCAAGACTCTATGCCCTGGCAACAACCATCGCAGCATATCACATCCATAGAGTCAAACATTTCAACTATGGTCTATGGAAACTTTTAATGTCCGCGGACATTATGAACACTTTCAACTTGCCAGCGAACAATACGGACAGCGTTTTCAGGACACCCCCTACGAACATTTCAGAAAAACGCGATAGTTCTTAGAACACTTTCAACTTGACAACGAACAATACGGACAGTCTCCTCAGGTGTCATGATGCCTACCTCCAAGGAGCCAGACCAGGCCCAGCTACCCCAGAGGCAGACATCATGTCCCCGAGGGAAGTCTCAGCAGCCCCAAATAGGGGCCTTTTGGACTCAGTCCTGGCACCTTTGGCGCCAGGCTCATATTGGAAAACAGTCCTGGCGCCATAGGCGCCAGGCTCATAAAAGATGACTTTGTGTAGGAAGGTGCTTGGTGTAAACTTACCTGATGCAGACCGTGCTGCAACATCCAGGCCATCTAGAGGCCTGAATGCGACTACTTTATCTTTGGGGACTACTTAACCACACGGCTGTGGCCGGAGGAAGAATACATACCTGAGAGGAAGGATACATACCTGGAACTACTTTGAAGGCTATTTAAGCCATGCCCAAGCAGCAACTCACGCTTCGCGTTGTTCTGCATCTAGCAGCTGGACGCTCACCGTGTCTGCTCCTGCATCCTGACTTCTGCCACTCCCGCCAGCATCCTGGAACACCTGCAAAGGGAGAAGAGAATAGAAGAAAGAAGAGTCCTTACCTGCTAAATCCGCATCCCAGAGACATTTCTCCGACGATCCTGAAAAGGAAGACATTAATTTTAAAAGCACATTGCATCGATCACTGCAGCGCCGCATTCCACTCACCTTTACTGGGCGCCTCCATGTTCATCAGCGACCATCTGGATCCGCAGCCACATTTCAGCGCCTAGGGAGAAAAAGACAAGAAGAAAGGTGAGCTAGGGAAGAGAATAAGAAAACCTAAATTTTCCATCATAAGACTTACCTGTTGGGTCATTCCCACTTCATTTCGGGTCGGTGCCGCATCCAGGCAATTCCGGACCCCGGCCCCTAAGGGGAAAAAAGAGACATCAGCGTTAGTGAGCGAATGCTAAGACATTACCTGAACGCTCATTAAAGACTTACCTGATATCTACTGGAACTGTACCTCTCACTTCGGGTCGGTGCCATATCTCCGGCATTTACGAACCCTGGCCCCTATGGGGAAAAAAGACACAAGGATTAGTGCATTAATGCAAGGACACTAAAGGAACCTCTCATCAAACAACTCACCTGACTTTCCTTCGTCGGTTCCATTGCTCATCTCGGAATCTTTGTTCTGCACCTGAAACAGAGACAACGGACAATTATTATTTTGGGCTCATACTTATAAACAGAATTCTCACAGTATTTTACGGGGAAGGTCAAGCAAACTTGAACTCTCTACAATCCAAGATCCAGTGAAGTAACTGGATTACAACGCACCCCTGCATCAGAAGCAGGATGGAGAGCTCGTCCTTTAAGACCCTAAGGTGAGACTTTACAGGGAATCGCAGAAGGGTTTCGTGGAGGGTGAGAAGGGAGTGGGAGGCTTACACATTATCCCGCAGATTGTTAATACTCCCTTTTCACACACAGAAGGATAATTCTGCGAGCCAGACAAGCCAGATTTGAGGGTCCGGTCCTGTCCATCTTCCGAGTCCTGCGCTTCACCATAGAAGAGGCAACAGCACTCCAAACCAGGCCTGCGCCTCCGTGGGAGTCAGGTGAGCGTAATATCAGGACACCCCCATTTTGTTTATTTGTGAACATTTCAGGACACTGCAAGTGTTCTTAGAACACATTCAAATTGACAACGAACAATACGGACAGTGTCCTCAGAACACCCCCATTTCGTTTATTTGCGAACATTTCAGGACACCATGAGTGTTCTAAGAACACATTCAACTTGACAGAGAACAATACGGACAGCGTCCTCGGGACACCCCCATTTTGTTTATTTATGAACATTTGAGGACACTGCGAGTGTTCTTAGAACACATTCAACTTGCCAGCGAACAATACGGACTACGCCTTTAGGACACCCCCTACGAACATTCCAGGACACGTCTTCAGAACACCTCCATTTTGTTTATTTGCGAACATTTCAGGACACCGCGAGTGTTCTTAGAACACATTCAACTTGACAGAGAACAATACGGACAGCGTCCTCAGGACACCCCCATTTTGTTTATTTGCGAACATTTCAGGACACTGCGAGTGTTCTTACAACACATTCAACTTGTCAGCCACAACCCCATTCATATTTGCAAACATTTCGGGACACAGCGAGTGTTCGACAATGTCTTCAGAACACCCCCATTTTGTGTATTTGCGAACAATTCAGGACATCGCGAGTGTTCTTAGAACATATTCAACTTGACAACGAACAATACGGACAGCGTCCTCAGGGCACCCCCATTTTGTTTATTTGCAAACATTTCAGGACACTGCGAGTGTTCTTAGAACAGTTTCAGTTTGCTTGCGAACAAAACTGACACATATTGAGTCCTCAGAACACCCCCCACTCAGTTTATTTAGAACATTTCAGAACACCCGTGATGTCCGCAGAAAAATTGAACACAAAAAGAAAGTCTAACCCATAAAAAACTCAACTTTCATCCTATCTCATACACTCCCACCCTCCCCAAACACTCCTACACACCAACACACTCTACTAAATACAAATTTTGAACAAAGTTTCACTGCGCTGTCCGCGGACGACCGCGAATCCAAGATGGCGGGCGCTACCGAAAATCTGACGCAATTCACGCTCCACGCCGTCCAATCAGCAAACACACTGCATGTCCGCGAACATCACGCAAGCCGATTGGCCAATCAGGACACTGTCCGCGGAGCGAACAGGGAAGTCCGTTCGCGGACTGAACACAGATATCACAAATTGTTTTTGACCTACTTTTTGGTCATTTTAAAAAAAAAACTACTGGACGGATTTTCACTAAATTTGCAAAAGCACGCTTTTGGGACCAAGCCGCTGCTCCTGGTCCAAATTTAGTGAAAATCCGTCCAGCGGTTTGGGCTGTAGACGCGAGCACATTTTTTTTCCCATTCAGTCTATGAAAAAAAAAAAGTTTTGGGACCCCCCCTATAACTTTGCCCCCCCTGGACGAATCCTCACCAAACTTTGCGACCCAAATACCTTTTTTGCAAAGGTTGGTGAAGATCCGTCCAGGGAGAGCGAAGTTATAAGCCGCCCAAAAAGTGCTCTTCCTATGGAAACACCAACTTAACCATAATGGCCACTACCGTGGCCATGTAATATATATATATATATATATATATATATATATATATAGGGGTTTTGGGGGGTCTGGGGGGTTTGGCATTGGGTGGGGGGTTGTGGGGGGTTTTCCCCCACATATATGTTACAATTGACCTTCACAATTCGGTCAATTGTGAAAAGGTCAATTGTAATTCGAACAGTTGTAAAACGAACAATTCGTATACAACCGTTTTGTAGGACCTCTGTGTCAGTGTAGTGGTGTATTAATGTATTTGTCCCTCATGTGACTCCTTTGTATGAAGTAATGGGGGACAGTCCCTTCTGTTGATGGTATTTGGTGCTGTGTATTGGCCATACTAATTGCATGCAGCTGAATTGTGTTGCGGGGGATATGGTCTGATTGAGTACAGTGCACATGTAGATGCCTATGGTATGGTTGTGACACTGCATCATTTACATGGTAGGGCTTATTACATCTTGTATTATGTGGTCAGGTGTCAGGTCTGGTCTGGCATGCTTTAGGGTATGAGCATGGTCCATTCTCTCAGGCACTCACAGCCAGGTGAAGTATGCATCTCCCCCCCCATCTCAGCCAGGTGAAGTATGCATCTCCCCCCCATCTCAGCCAGGTGAAGTATGCATCTCCCCCCCCATCTCAGCCAGGTGAAGTATGCATCCCCCCCCTGCATCTCAGCCAGGTGAAGTATGCATCCCTCCCATCTCAGCCAGGTGAAGTATGCATCTCTCCCGCCCCATCTCAGCCAGGTGAAGTTTGCATCTCTCCCTGCCCATCTCAGCCAGGTGAAGTATGCATCTCCCCCCCAATCACCTACCCACATCGCATTTCCATGAGCCTAACATCCAACTCACCGAGAAGCCAGGATCTCTGCCCTGCATGTCGCTCCATGTAGCGTGGTATCGTGGAGTTCCGCAGGACCATTGAATCATGGGTTGATCCAGGGAATCGGGCACAACAATGTGTGATGATCTTTTTTGAGTCACATACCATTTGCTCGTTGATGGAGTGGTATAACCTACGGTTGCGGTACGCTACCTCCATGGCATGTGGGACCACCAATTCCACATGGGTGCCATCTATGGCGCCAATGCAACCAAGGATGCCACCCATTGAATGGAAACCAACTTTGGTGTTTGAGATCTCCTGGCCAATCCGTGGTAAGTAAATGTGGTCGCCTGTGTGCTTCAGGAGGGCATGAAGCACTTGGTTCAGCGTACGTGAGAACAATGGTTATGATATGCCATGCATGTGCCCCACTGTGTGCTGGTAGGTGCCTGTGGCCAGGAAGTGGAGCACAGACATTACCTTCAGTAGGGGTGGGATGGCAGTGCGTGTTTCAATCAGGCTGACAATGTCATCATGTATCATGTCCACAATGGTGGTGATGGTGTCCCGGTACAGACGGTACAGGGTGTTGATCTGCTCAGGGGTTAGGTTGAATGGACTGGCTCTGATGCGAGGAATTGGGGGCTGCCTGTGTGGTGCCACTGGCTGCACTGGTTGGGCATGCTGGGCCTGCCTCACCCTCCTTCTCTTCCTGCGTCTCCACTGTGCTGCCTGTTGTTGTTGTTGCTGCAGCAGTTCCAGTGCAATCAGGTCCTCCAGCCCCAGCATTGCTAGTAGTATTGGAATCATTTTGGTGTGTGACTGGGTGTGGGAAGGGGTGGGGTGTGCTAATTTTGTGCTGGCCCAGTCTGTATTGCCTCCACCTGTGCTGATTGTGTGCACTTGTAGCAGTTGGGAACACTGCACATGGCCGTTTACGTGTGGTCTGCGATGCCGGAATTTGCTCCATGGCGGTAAGGTACTTTTCGTGCTTCAGTAGGGCGTTATTTGCATGTCCGTCTGACTTGTGATGTTCCCCTGTTTGCGCCATGCCGGTATTGCCGGCATGAAGGGTCGCGTGCCCACCCTCCTTCAACTATTAGCGGCACCGTTAATTACGGTGCTGCTAATAGCGGGTTGGCGTATCATAATTGTGCAGAGTGGTAATCGATGCCGGTAATCCTTTACCGGCATTGTTATTCACTTACCGCCTGGGTTGTAATGACCCCCTTTGTGTATGTATCTATACCTGTGAGTCCATTCCATTTCAGCAGCTTGTACAATATGCAAACCATGGGGCCTCATTATGACCTGGGCGTTAACCATGGCGCTATTTGCGCCATGGTTGCCGCCGGTAAACTTCTGATTCCGCCATGGTGAATGGCGGAATTACTGCCCCATTCCAAGGTTTACGGGGGGAGTAATTCCCCATTCACCATGGCGCTTCCCATTCCCATTTTTGCCCCCATAGGGATCCATGGGAATGGGGAAGGTGATAATTATGGTACCGCAAATTGCAGTACCGTAATTACCTCCAAAGTCCCTTTGCGGGTCCCGTCCTTAACAGCTGGTAAAACCAGCCGTTAAGGGAGGACCCGCAAAGGGACCTCGGAATTGGGCCGTAAGGGATTACCGGCACCAGTGCCCTTACCGTAACCGGTAATCCCTTACCGCCCGGGACGTAATGAGGCCCAATGTGTTGTATTGTGAATACGTAGTGGAATATAGAATGTTAGAAGTCATGGAATGGAATGGGGGAATGTTCGGGGATGATTGGAATGTGAGTTCAGTTATTGCAAGGTAATTAAAAGAGTATGGTGTAGCTGTAAACAGTCTCCGTTATTATTGATGCGGTCTACAGTATTATTGACAGTAAAGCAACAAAACAATTGGTGACGGTGATAAACAAGAGGTGAGATACAACTGACGCACAGCAGTTGGAGCTGGAGCATGACATGCAGTGAAAAGCAAATATAAACAACTGAAGTAAGAAGCTGAGCCAGAGAAACGAAGCAGGAAGAAAACCACATACGGTAGGACAATGAATTAACAGTGGTGCTAGGAAAATTAACAATAAGAAACATACGTAGTAGGCAGCATCAAAGCGCTTAGGAAAATAAGCAGCAGCTATTTAAATATTGATCCAACCACGTACAAGCGGTGCGCGAGGTAGTGCGCGTGGAAACATCAGCATTAGAAAAGGGCACCTAAAGAAGTGCCGGAAACGTGCCGCCATTTTGAGGGGCTACATTACTAAGAGGCGCTGCCATAGCAACCCGAGGCTGGCAATCGTATGGAGACAAAGAAAACATCCATATGTAACGAAACGGAGCAGAATATGTAAAAATGCATTATAATGCATAACCCAAATTATGAGTTTAGTCAATATAACTCATAACAACAATTAAAAGGACATATATACATATATAAATTGAATTTATAAGTAAAGAAGACAGACAATCAATAACACTAAAACTCAACAAGTATTATATTATTGCACACAACACGTTACAAACAGTGTACAAGAAAGCAAAAACATGTCATCTGACAATGCAAGTGGCGATACAGGTGCCTCCTCATAGGCTGCAACAGTGAACTCCATATTAACAGACCCACACAATTACTTGAGGAAACCTACTCCATTCAATCTTGAGCCACAGGAGGATCAAGGACAAAGATGGCAAGAGTGGCTTCATGAATTCGAAGAATTTTTTAGAGCAGTAGGAAATCAGAATGCAGTTAATAAAATGGACATCTTCACAAATTTAGTAGGTAGAGAAATCAAAAGTATTATTAAAACAATACTACCAGAGGAAAAATCGACCTACCAACTGCTGATATCCTCAATAAATACAATAATTGGTGTCCTACCAAATAGGGATTATGAGCACTAAATATTCAATCAATGTACTCAGAGTCTAAGTGAAACTATTGCACAATTTGCATTACGTTTACAACGGAAAGCGACATATTGTGATTTCTCACGTTTCAATGATGATGAGGCAATAAGATTATGAATCTTCGAAGGATGTTTATCATCACAGTTTAGAAAACAACTGTTGAAAAAGTCCCTTCCTCTGAAAGAAGTACTTGAGCTTGCTCGAATCTATGAAAGGGTGTATACACAGGCAGCCAAAATAGAAAATCCCAAAGGGCTGGATACTATTGCTATTATAAATCAGAGACAAAATATGCAATGGCAGAGAAGAAGTCCCAATGATTCATATTGGAATAATGGTCATAGGGTTGGTGAAGAAAGACAATGCTACAGATGTGTTTTCGAATTCCCACATAGAGGTCAGTGTCCTGCATTAGGTCACATGTGCTTGCAATGTGGACAGGAAAATCATTTCCATAATATGTGGAGAGAAAAATTGACCTCGACACCAGTACAAAAATCAAATACCCAAACAATCACGCCTCGAAGGTATGAAAATCAAAGACAATTTAGTGCAAGAGCAAACATAGAAAGAATTAATAACAGTGGAAGACCAAATCCAAATCAACCAGAATATCGACCAGGATTTGTAAGAAGCATGGATACTCTAGAAGATAATGAAATCATACAAGTGGGAAATGAACAAATGCTCGTGCCACAGGCAAGTAATGACGAAGAATATACGAATGAAATCAATAATGATCCATACGAAAACCCGCCAATGGAGAAAATAAAAACATAAACAGTGAATATCTGGATTATGACATATATAACAAAGAATATGTGAGATTAATATATGATGCATTGGATGGAAACAGAGCCATGAAAGTCACTGTAAGTCTGGGAGATCAAGATATACCATTTCTAGTGGACACTGGTGCTACTGTAAACATAATGAGCAGCAAGATATATGAAAAGATAGCACAATTGTACCCATTACGGCCAACAAAGGCAAATATATTTCAATGGAGAGCCATAAGGCTGTTAACTGTAAAAGGAAAATCCTCATCTGATCTGATACACAAAGTCACTTGTTTGCCAGTTGAAATGTTTGTTATACACAGTCCTGTAGAAGGAAGATGCCTGATTAGCTGCAAAACTGCGACAAGTTCAAAAATTATCAATGTGAACTGCAACAAATCGGAGATGATAAGGGGTATGCCTCCTCAAAGGCTGGATAAACAAACCATAACAGAAAGCACAATGAAGATGGAAACACTCAAGAAGAAATTTCCCAACTTGTTTAAAGGTGTAGGGAAGTTAGTAGGAGATGCGATACATCTTCACATTGATTCACAAGTTCAGCCAGTTCCCCAGCATCCAAGGAGAATAGGTTTCTACCTTCAAGAAAAAGTGTCCAAAGAGCTGAAGCAGCTAATTGAGAATGATATAATTGAAAAGGTGGAGAGTGGTCCAACCCCATGGATATCGCCGTTAGTTATAGTACCAAAGGATGATGGACACATTTGTTTATGTGTGGACTTGAGGATCCCCAATGTGGCGATACAAAGAGAGAGACATCCTGGACCTAGTATTGAGGATATGATCATTAGATTAAATCGGGCAACGAGATTCACTAAACTTGACTTAAATCAAGGATATCACCAGCTAGAAATTGATCCTGAATCCAGATATATAACCACATTTACAACGCATGAAGGTTTATATGGGTATTAAAGGCCCAGTTTTGGAATATCATTGGCAGCTGAAATATTTCAAGAGGCAATCAGCAAGGTCATTGCACCCATACAAAATGCATTCAATTACAGCGATGACCTACTGGTGTATGGCACTACTCAAAAACAACGCGATGAGCCATTAGAGGAAGTGTGCATGGCTTTACAAAACAGTGGCATAACTCTGAATGAATCCAAATGTGATGTAAATAAACGAAGTCTGCGATTCTACGTACATGTATTCTCTGAAAAGGGAATAAGAGCGGATTCGACCAAAGTAAAAGCCATTCTTGAGTTGGAACCCCCAAAGGATGTGACTGAAGTAAAATCGTTCTTATGATTGACGGGCTATTGTGCTCGTTATGTGCCTGAGTTTGCGACACTAACAGATCCTCTGCGACAACTGCTGAAAAAAGAGACAGTGTTCATATGGAATGAAAAGTGCATCAACAGCTTTGAGGCAATAAAGAGAGAACTTGCAAATGGTCGACTGTTAGCCTACTACAACCCAGACTGGGAAATGGAAGTCACTGTAGATACTAGCCCTGTGGGACCAGGTGCAATTCTGGAACAAATTGAACCAGGAAAAGAGGATGAAAGACATATTATAATGTACGCTAGTCGGCCATTGCACAGAATTGAACAAGCATATTCACAGGCAGAAAGCAAGAGTTTAGTCGCTGTATAGGCCTGTAAAAAGTTCCATCATTTCATAATTGGAAGGCCATTCACACTTATCACTGATCATCAGGCACTGATATTGCTATTTGGAAATCTGAGAGTTAAGATGCCCCCTCGAATTGAAAGATGGGGAATACACCTACAGGAATACGACTATGTCATAGTGCACAAACCTGGAAAAGACGCAAACCCAGCTGATTATTTATCTCGGCATCCTGCAAAAGAGAATGATGATAAAATGCAGATGGAGGCAGAAGATTATGTCTCATATTTATCTACTAATGCCCTGCCACCAACAATATCGAGAGATATTTTTGCTGAAAAAAGCAAGAGTGATCTGACAATTCAAGCAGCCATACATTTAACTACAACTGGTCAGTGGAAAAAGGGGTCGAAGGAACAAGAAGTGACAAGAGGAGCGGATATAAAAGAGCTCCAGTGGATGGCAAGAATCAGTGGAGAGTTAGCATCAATAGTTGATGGAATGCTTCTGAGGGGAAATAGAATGGTGGCACCTAAAAGTCTAAGGAAGGAATTGGTGATATTGGCACATGAGGGCCATAGAGGAATAACTAATATGAAGAAAATTCTGAGAAATCAAGTGTGGTTCCCATGGATGGATATATTGGTTGAAGATGTTGTAAATTAGTGCTTTGCATGTCAGGTATCCGCATCGGATAGCAATACTTGTCTGCTTCAGATTGTTCCTTTGCCAGATGCACCTTGGAGTAGAGTATCCATGGATTTGTATGGGCCCTTGGAAGAAGGGGGATATCTGTTAGTGATATTAGATGAATATTCGTGATTCCCTCTAGTAAAGCATGTAATATTAACAACTTTCCATCATGTGATGGGAGTTCTAGATGAGGTATTCAGTGAGTGCGGAATTCCCAAAACAGTGAAGACGGATAATGGGCCTCCGTTTCAAGGACATTTAGGGTTTAAACACCAGAAGATTACTCCATTATGGCCCCAAGCTAATGGAATGGTTGAGAAGTTCATGCTTAATCTCAAGAAAACGAAGCAAAGGGCAATAGTGGAGGAGATGTCAATGACTCAGGAAGTCTCACAAATGCTTAGAAGTTACAGGAATACTCTGCATGAGATGACGGGATATTCGCCGTCTGAGCTGATGATCCGATATAGACCTCAAACTCGTATCCTGCAGTTTAGTGACTACACACTTGAAGAAGATGAAGAGATAAGGAAGCAAGATGAAATAAGGAGAAATAAAATTAAAGAGTGGACTGATTACAAAAAGGAGAGCAAAGGAGAATACAATTAGGGAAGGAGAACATGTATTGGTATGGCAAAGAGTGTGCTCCAAGTTAGATTCAAGATACAAACCAGTGGTGTGGAAAGTGAAGAAGTTGAAGGGACCCATGATCACTGCTGTGGATGAGGACAATAATGAAATAACAAGGAATGTGTCAAAATTTAGGAGAATGTTTCAAGAGGAGGACCCTGAGGACAATGTGGGGAGGAAAAAGGGATGCGCTTTTGATGGTGAAACAGTTGACAACTCAATGTGGGATGATATCCCTGTGAACTCAGGGGATATTCAGAACAGTGGAGAAGCGTCTGGACATACGGATGGTATGGGTGGTGGTCATGGTGGTGGTTTGGGTTCCGTGACAGGTGTGTCATATCCTGATAGATCAGGGTGTAGTAGAGAATCTGGAGAATGCAATTCTGGAACAATATAGGTGAGAAGTCGTCTGCATCGAATGGTGCGTAAGCCAGATCGACTAATCGAGCAAATGTAGATGATAATCTGCTGACATATGAGTAAAAAGCAAACAACAATGTTATATGTTATGTGTACATAGTTGGTAAAATACTTAGTTAATAGCTTGGTATTTCACATTAAGGATAAGTCAAATGATAAGTAAGGGGGGATTGTTGTATTGTGATGGAATGGAATGGGAGAATATTCGGGGATGTTTGGAATGTGAGTTCAGTTATTGCGAGGTAATTAAAAGAGTATGGTGTAGCTGTAAACGGTCTCTGGTATTATTGATGGGGTCTACAGTATTATTGACAGTAAAGCATCAAAACACAATGAAGATGGTACGAAAAACAACTGCAAGCTTATTAGTTTCACACACAGACAAGTATCACTTGGCAAGACAACGTTGACAACAGTAAGCATAATCTACCACACAGGCGCCACAACCAGTGCAGGTCACTATACTGCGTACATTAAAAAGAAATGAGGATGGTTTGAATGCAATGATACTTCCATCACCCTGAAGCAGATATTACCAGCACATCTTGCAAATGCCTACTTAACATTCTTGAAACCACTATTTACTCACTAATCTACTGCCCAATACTCACCATCACATATGAGAAACTGTAATCTGTTAGAATATGCCAATTGGTATCTAACTACAACCATAATTCTACAATATTACTTTCCATTAATCCACCAGCAAAAATGAAATTTCTTCTGAGGAAACCCTTCAACACTTATTAAGTATAAACAAACAGCATACACCAACTGGTATGTTACTGCACCCGCAGTACTAAAATGTTACTTACAGTTGTCAAACTACCAAAATAAACCTTCAGCACTCACAGTGCTACAAACATACCCTCAACAACTTTCAAACTACCAACATTTAGAACACGCCAACAGGTATCTAACTGACCCCACAATCCTGCAATATTATTCTACAATAGCACAGTACTTAGAAAACATCAACATCAAGCAATGCACAAACAAATACTGCTAGAAAGGGAAAATAAATAAACCGTTAGAATACGCCAACTGCTATCTAACTGCAACCATAGTACCACCACTTCCAAAGGAAAATCATAAACCATTACAATTCCTCCTACTGCAACAGTGTCTATAACCACAATACCACAAAGATATGCACCTTAAACATGACTGTAAGCAGTGCACATGTCACTGAAACAGAGTGTTCCACATAACAACAAATTACTGTAGAGGGTTTTTATTTTTTAATCCTGCATGGATTTTCTTTCCCCACAGACATGATTATGCAGGAAAACACACAAACTGAACACATTGCACAGTACACCTGTTTAAAGCATAGTAGTGGTGAGGTACTAATTATGAAGGTCCACAAAGTGCACAAATGTTTGCAATGCAATGTAATACAACATTACGAAATACCTTCTTTAACATGTTATGTTTTCTTTTATCACAGAAAACGAAACAACGCGTTCTGCTGCATTTCCACATACCACAGTAGGCAAATCTCATATTGCCGCTTGAACACTATTCTGCAATGCATGCAAAAAAGGTGCACATGGCCTCAACAATACATACAACGAGTATACAATTATTGGTGTCATGCTTCTTTCGTATCTGCAAATTGCATTCTATACACATATGTATGCAATACATATGCCACTGCCAAAAAGTTGTGTGCATGACTGTATTATTCTGTGGTGGTTATCACCAGGGCCTAGAATTAGAATCTAGGGTGCATGGCCTATGGCCAACGGCCTCCAGCCATACACCCAAGAGTCTAGTAGCTAATCACAATCACCACAGCATAATACAAGCATGCACCCAACAATCTATACACTGTCACAACCCACACAAATAAGCCAACCACCTGAGGCCCTGTCCACTTTTGTACACATGCTATTCCTGTACATACAACCAGCCAGCCACCTAAGACCCTGTGCACCTTTATAGATATACTATTACAGTATTTCAATCAGTGGGCAAACTCTTGGACTCTTGGATGCATGCACCCAAGACTGTAGTAACTGGCCCCAATCACCTCCCACAGCATAGACTATCATACACCCAATAATGTCAGGACAGTCCAACAAGCCACCTGCCACACACCCTGTCCACTTTTGTACACATACTATTGCACTACTTACAGCTAGTTGACAGATTCTTGGGTACATGGCCTCTAGCCATACACCCAAGTGTCTAGTAACTAGTCACAATCATCACAGCATAATACAGCCATACAGCCAACTATCTATACACTGCCAAAACCCACACACAAAAGCCAACGGCCTGGGGACCTATCCAGTTCTGCACACATAGTATTCCAGTACGTACAACCAGTCAGCACGCTCTTGGATCCAATAAGCCAACCACCTGCAGTCCTGTACACTTCCATACACATACTATTACAGTACTTCAACCAATGGGCAGACTCTTGGGTGCATGGCCGAGAGTCTTCTTGCTAGCCACAAACACCAGAGCACAATACAGCCTATACAAACATCCTCATATCATCTACAATCCACTCCCCTACTCTAATGAAACCAGTCTGCAGTCACCACATAAGCTACTCGCCTAAGGACCTACCCACAAAAGGCCACAGAGTACTTGCAACCATTCACATTCTACTCCCCTACCCTAATGAAGCCCGTCTGCAGTCACCACATAAACTGCTCGCCTCAGGACCTATCCTACCCTAATGAAGACTACCTGCACTCACCACATAAGCTTTCCACCTAAACAAACACATCATATGAACCTTCTTTCACTCCCCCACCCTTTCCAGCCCCTCTTTCCAACAACAGAAGCCCCAACACATGCTTTCCAGGCCTGTCCTCCACCGTGCTATCCGAGAATATCCGTGAATTTTCCACAGACGCAAAACGGCAGGCGTTCCAGAAAAATATGAAGCACATCACGCTTCCGTCCAGCCAATCAGTGGGCACGTTGGATGTCCGCGGACATCACGCAACCCTCTGGGCCAATCGGAGTCCGGTGCAGTGAACAGGGAAATGTGTCACTGGAGCAGAGCCAGAATTCACTAATTTTTTGGCACCTACATTTTGCCTATTTTAAAAAAACACTCCTGGATGGATTTTCACCAAATGTACAAAAGCACGCTTTCGGACCAAGACACCACTCCTGCCGCAAATTTGGTGAAAATCCGTCCAGCGGTGTGGGCTGTAGGCGTGAGCAAAGTTTTTTCCCATTCAGTATATGGAAGAAGAAAAATGTTGGGACCCGCCTATAACTTTGCCCCCCTTCACGAAACCTGATAAAACCTATCAAAAATTAAATGAAAAACCGTTGTTAAAGAAACGTTATGGTTACAAGTAAAACCTGAAAACCCCAGAAATTCACCAGTTATTGTAAGATAAGCAACCATAACACGCGCCACCACCATGCACTGCTAAGACTAACACCCAGGACATCAAAGATGATATCACAAATGTAAAGTCTGAATGGATTTTCTCAAGTGGGGGCTACGTTATATAACTATTGTATGTGCATACATTTGACACTTTTGAAAAAATAAAACACGGGTAGATTTCCAGCAAACCTGTGTAAGGAGCATTGCCAAGGACCTGAAAGCATGGTTTTGCAATGTACCCATGTTTTATTTTTTGACAGGTGACCTACTTTTTGGTCATTTAAAAAATAAACTACTGGACAGATTTCCTCCAAATTTACATAAGCACACTTTTCGGACAAAGCCGCCTCTCCTGCCACAAATTTGGTGAAAATCCATCCAGCGGTTTGGGCTGTAGGCGTGAGCAGTGTTTTTCTCCATTCAGTCTATGGAACAAAAAAAGATGTGGGACCCCCCCATAACTTTGCCTGCCCTTGACGAAACCTCACCAAACTTTGCAAAAAAATTCTGAGCGGGCAATATACTTTTTTCCAAAGATTGATGAGGATTCGTCCGTGGGAGCGATGTTATAATCCACCCAAAAAGTGCTCTTCCCATGGGTTTAGCAACTTAACCATAACAACACTGACGCAACCACGGGCCATGTAATCATGCAGTTATGGTTAAGTTGCTCAAACCATAGGAAGAACACTTTTTTGGTAGCTTATAATTTTGCCCCCCCCTTGACAAATCCTCACCAAAATTTGCACAAAAAGTATATGGCCCACTCAGAACGATTCTGCAAAGTTTGGTGAGGTTTCATCTAGGGGGGGGCAATGTCATTGGAGGGTCCCAAAATGTGTGGTTTTCCTCATAGACACAATGGAAAAAAATTGTGCTCATGCATACAGCCCAAACTGCTGGATGGATTTTCATGAAATGTTCAGCAGGCACAGCAGCTTCATCCCGAAAGTGTGCTTTTGTAAATTTGTTGTAAATCAATCCATCAGGTGTTAGTGATATCTGGGTTCAGTCCATGGACCCACTTCCCTATTTGCTCCACGGATAGTCCCTCTGCCAATCAGGATACAGCGTGATGTCCGCAGACATCAGACGCACCCGCTGATTGGATGGTGAAAATCCTGAGCTGTATCAGATATTTTGAAACACTTGCCATGGTGGATTCGTGGACATCTGCCGTTGTGCATGGACATCACTGTAAAAACATATTAAAAAACACAACATTGCACTTGTCAACCTAATTAACCAATCTCTGGGGCACTGAGGTGTGATGAGGAAGGGATGGGATGTGGCCATAAACACCCCAAAATGGGTGGTTTTTCACCTTTGAAGTTTCGCAAACAATTTGGGACAGCCCTGTAATGTTCACGAACATTTCAGATGTTTGGGGACATCCAGACATATAAAGCAGTTTTTAGATGGTTTGCAACTTTGGCTTGACGGAATGAAACTGCATGACATTTTGTGATGTCATTCTAGATCTGACCTTTAATGGTTTTACAAAGTTTGGTGCTGTTTTAACAAGAGGGAACACAATTACAAGAGAGTCCAAAAATATTTTAGAGGCTTACACATTTGGTGCTGTTTCATGAATCTCCACAAAAGTTTGCCAAACGATTTAAGACTCGGATTTGAATGTTTTTGTAACTTTTGGTCGGATTTTGAGGGGGAAATATTTGAGGGGGGATTAAACATTTTTAGATCGCTTATAACTTTGTTGCAGTTTGATGAATGTGTACAAAAGATTTTAGAAAGATTATAGACCCAACCTTGAATTTTTCTGCAAAGTTTAAATGGATTTGTCAAGTGGAACCCAAGTTATATGACTATTTTATGAACATACATTTTGACTCTTTTCAAAAAATAAAACAAGGACAGATTTGCAGCAAAGACATGAAAGGAGCTTTGGCAAAGACCTGAAAGCATGGTTTTGCAAATGTGTCTTTTTTTTTGTTGAAAAGTGGCATAATGTAGGTGCACAAAATAGTGATATAGGCCCTCATTAGGACCCAGGCGTTAAGGGGTTTACGGCGCCGTAAACGGCGCTGACCCTTAACGTCTGATTCCAATGTCCCTTTGCGGGATGGTGATTTTAACGCCTGCTTTTTGCAGGCGTTAAAACCCATGCCGCAAAGGGACCTTAGTGCGAATTACGCCACCGTAATTTACGGTGGCGTAATTAGCGCCTTTCCCCATTCCCATTATGCCCTATGGGGCAAAAATGGGAATGGGGAAGGGTAAAATGGGAAATGGGGATTTACCGCCCCACTCACCTTGGAATGGGGCGGTAAATCCACCATCCACCATGGTGTAAACGTAGTTTACACCATGGTGGTAAGGGTACGACCCAGGCGGTAACTTACCGCCTGGGTCGTAATGAGGGCCATAGTTTTGGTGACTGAGGAATAGCCTGCTGCCATGGGCAGTGGCTAGATTGTATGAGTCATGGACTGTGGCCATGGGCAGTGGCCAGATTGTCTGAGTCACGGCCAAAAGCCATTACTCAGACAATCTGGCTACTGGCCATGACCACAAGAGACTGCCAATGGGATTAAAGTGGGCATGGCCACCAGGGATGGCCATATAGTAAAGTTTTTCAAAATTGGGATAGGTTTGAATGGGCATTTATTTTGTTGCCTGTGGCTAAAATTCTGCCCATGGCTACAGCTCAAAGTGTTGCACAAGATTACATCAACAGATCGCAGTAACTACCGCTGCATACACTCCAAGACAATGCTAATCAGGAGATAATTACAGAGGACACCAAACCAGGTGCCCACGTGGTCACCAGGCCTACCCTTTAAATCATTACATCCTTTCATGTACGTCCTGTATATGTGTATGACAGTAATCCATTGCTATTATCATTGTAAATTCTGTACTTTTTTAAAGTGTTCCTTGCTCCACCTACAAACTTTGTAATCCTGTGCTATTATCATTGTAAATTCTCTGTATCTGTATATTATTTCTAATCTCACCTGCATATGTGTCTGTATACCATGTGTGTAACAAATTCAAGTCAAGTGCCTAGTTAGCTCCGGGTTCAGCGTGCTATACAAGCAAATAAACTAAACTAAACTAAACATTAACCACCTTATATTGCAACCATACTGGGACAAGACATTGGGATTGCATGCATGACTCATTTCCACAACCTCACAGCAATGACTGGCCCCCAATTCACACGCATTAAGAACGAGTTATCAGCTAACTATTAACAATAAATATAGCACCAACAATAAACTGCTTTATTGCGACAATAGTTACTTATTGAATAACTGAGCAATAAGGTGAACAGGGCACACTCTTCTATTTGAATCCTAACACTTGAAGAAGGAAGGGCACATTCACAAAAGAACCCCATCACTAACAGTAGGGTAATCTGTTTAAGTATTAGATGAAGCGCAGTGGTCTACTCATTCTACCACTGTGCAATTACTTGATAATTGTGTACTCAGATTATTGGGGAATGCACCATGGCCGAAGGCCTAGGTTTGAATGGGAAAACATATTTTGCTTGCGGCTACAGCCTGAAGTGCTGTACTGAATTACGACAAACCTTCGTGAGCAGTATCAATAAGGAACTGAAAGCATGCTTTTGCAAATCTGTTTTGTGTTTTATTTTTCCAAATTGTCCAAATGTAAGTACAGAAAATAGTGATATAAGTTTGGTGCATGGACAATAGGCCTAGCCCTCGGCAAAGACAAATGCCTACTCTGATTTATTTATTGGGGCATGCAGCATTGTCAGCCAATCTAGGGTGTTTCAACCTCCCACCTTGGCATCCCTTGGCATTTCCTCCTGGGCTTCCATGCACACTTGTCTAATTGTACTGCACCTTTTTATTTATGGAGTTGTCTCACTTCACAATGCATATGTGTATTTATAGGAGCACTTTGTATAATATTTATTATACAAATGGTTAATGTAGATGTAAAAGATTTGTACAACATTGTTAAGTGGCAGTTGGTGGGTGGAAGTTTAATATGTTAGTCTATATGTAGAAAATGCTAATGGAAATGTTGGATAATCTTACTGAATCTAAATACTTCACTGAAAAATGAAAAGAAGATGGAGTCTTTAAGCTTATTTTTTTAGCTCTATTTTTTTAACTGAAGGTGGTTCCTAAAGGAACCTTTTTTCATGTTTTTTTTTTTTTTTGTAGGAGTTGCCATAAAGCAATGTGAAGAGGGAAATGAGGGAAGGGGCACCAACCACAAATATGGAGGGGAAGGTGGACAGGGGAAGATGGTGCATGTGTATTACATCTAAGGTAGGGGGCATTGTTTCTCATGCTCCCTGATAACAGCTTCAAAAGCACTTCATAATTGCTCCCCCTGCAGAGTGGTGTGTTGCAGTACATACAGAGTACCGTTGTCTTCGAAAGATATGGATCAACAGCTCATTTATCGCTGGCAAGGTAGCTGGTGGGTGCAGATTCCCTATTATGTGTATTTAATTAAATTAATGAATGAAAACTGTTTGCATTTACCATTTTGGTGTATTTTATAGTTGTTAATATCATATTAATATGGCTTTGCTGTGTTGTTTTTTCTCCCTATCATTTCTAAATATACAGTGCTATATCTGGATATCTAAAAATGTATGGCCCCATTTGAAACAGCAGCTTAAAATAAGATGTGGTAGTCTTTGATTTTGAAAAAAAAACGGTTTAGGTTTGTACATGCACAATGTATATTGAAATTGAAACTGTAAAATCACTGAGTGTGCGAGGTCCACTTAAAATGTGTACATGCCCACAGAGCAGTAGAAATGTATTTAGGAAATGTGCATTTGCCCACATGTAAACATAAGATTGTTGCTGCAGTTGTTTTCCCTTCCCACTCAAAGTGTGTTATGGCAATCGCTACAGTAACAAATCATGAACATGTATGGGGATTTCTGATCTGGTTCTGGAATCACAACACAGCCTATTGAAGGCCATCCTTTGTACATCTACAAATGTGGGTGTTTTACAGTAAAGGATTACCTTCTTTATATTTTGCAAATGTAATGTCTCTTATTCAAATCTACATTTTCGATTCACTTCTTTGGTTTTCACACTGTACAGTAGGTCACAGCTGCAATCTCAATCTCAATAGTATGCAGTTGAAATGCAATATAGATAAGAGAAAGAGAAATCAGTAATTTACACATTTCATACAAAATTACAGTATAGTCTATACTTAATATAAAGTATTGTTTTACCACCCCAATGAAATGAATACATATATATGGTGGTATAGCACTGCTTTGTGGTTAATTATAGATTGTAATTGGGCCTGTCATAATCAGTCTTTCTGCTTCTCCACTCCTAAATGTGATATATTCCCTCAGGGTCAGTCGCTTCTCCAAGCAACGAGTTGGCAGTAGATCTCTCTCTTCGGGTGGGGCTACCCTCTGGAACAGCCTCCCAGCCTCACTGAAACTTGAGGAGAACCATCTCCAGTTCCGAAAGCACCTCAAAACCTTTCTCTTTGCTTCCGCTTTGTCTGCTCCTCTCCCCTGCTGAACCTCTGGCTGAAATTGCACTGGTTACCTGGCTACTTGCTGATCTTGGGCCCAGGTCCTCTCCACACCAGTCGCACTCCTGCAATGCCTTCCTGGCAACCCCTGCACTCTGGACTGTCGCTGTATCCCTTCAGTCCCTCTAACAGCACTTGATTCCAGATATCTGCACTTACCCTTGCACTTGCCACCAGCTGGCCATACTTACTATGGTATTAGTCTATTATCCTGTTTACTGCACTCTCCTCTCCCCCTCTCCCTTGCACTTTCCCACTCCCCTCCCATGCACTTGCACAATCTGAATCACACCTGACCTAGTAGGATCACTGTTTGTCTTCCCACTGGTCCCCCTCCCTTGCCTTGTCACGTCTTGAAACACTTATATACCAAGAAACAAGATGTGATGCCTGTGTTTCCTAGGGCATGTTTTTTGCTGTTTTAAATATTTCCATCTGTTAAAACTATTTCTGATATAAGTTGAGCTTCATTATATAGCCATTCTTTCTATTGAGAATTAAAAATCTGAGTACATGTCAAAACAGCAATCCCTTGTGTATATTTATACATTTAGGGTGCATGGTGTGCAATAAAGCATTATATTCTTCACATTTCGGGAATCTAATCTGGCACCACATGAAAAGTCAATCTTGTTGGTGCAGTTGTTTTCCTTTCCCACTCAAAGGCCCTCATTACAGCTTTGCTAGTTACTGGAAAAAGAACTACAACAGGAATAACTTTTGGCAACTGCACTGGCAAAAAGTCTCCTGGGAGCAAGCAAGGTTATGCAGAAGGAAGTCAAAATGTCTTAGGCAAACCAGTCATTCAAACTGATGTTGAGCTCACCGTGCAAGAAGTAGAAAGTGAAATGCAAAAGACTAAAGTTGCACATCCAACATATGACACATTAGTGAGTAAACTTAATGCAGAGCAGAAGGAAGTATATTGTCAAATCCAAAATAGGTTTTACATGGTTTACAACATGACAAGCATGAATGTTCTTGTGCCCAATACAGACCTCTATTGATGTATGTTAGTGGACAAGCGGGAGCAGGACAATCTTATTTAATTCATGCATTGAGAGCAATGATTCAAAATATAACAAATAGCTGTCTGTCATGTATAGTAACTGTTCAAACAGGTTAAGCAGCATTCAACATAGGGGGTGTTACTTTACATTGATTGTTTATGCTGCCAGTGGAGCATGACAATAAACTTGAGTATTGAAAACCTGTATCACACGCAGCACAAGAAGTAGGAAAAGTCTTAAGGAAATTAAATGTGTTGATTGTAGATGAAGTGAGTTAGCACTCCTTCATTTGTGAATGCAAGAGGATTTAAAGACAGACTATGTGCCTCATTACGAGCTTGGAGGTAGCCATGCCATTTTTACCGGCATGGCTACCTCCAAACTCGGGGCAGGCTCCTGAAAAATGGGAATTACCGGGCCATTCCAACCTTTGTGGGCCCGGTAATTCCCATTCACGGGACCCGGACCAGGTACATCCCCATTCCATAGGGCTCAATGGGAGTGGGGAAGATGTTAACAACAGTCCCGTTAATAACGGGGCCGTTGCTACCATCCGGTACTGCTCGCGGGTGCCGCTCTGCATGTCTGGTCTAACCAGGCGTGCAGAACGCCCCCGCGAGCAGAACTCATAATGTTGCGGCGAGGTAACAACGGCGCCAGTAGCACTACCAGCGCTGTTGTTGCCTTACCGCAACACTTATAATGAGGCCCTGTGATTGGAAGGAAATGTGTCCTTGTTTTTGGAGATTTGTTGCAATTTACTCCTGTGTAGGTCTACCAGTATTCAAGAAGCTGCAATCTAAGCATAGTCAAAAAACTGTAGGCGGCATTGGTAATTTCAACCTTTGTAATGACTTTAAATTACAGGAACTTACCATTAATATGAGTCAATCTGTAGACTTAGAGAATGCAGAAATGCTTAATAAAAATGCATACAGGTATCCTTGAGGAGAATATGAAAACAGTCTTAATAGGTAGACTAATTTCTAACAGATTTCATGCAGTGCACTGCACCTGGAGTCATCAGGAAAATAATATTTCTTTGCTTTGATGTGTACACTCGGAGAGTGTGAAAAGTTTAACTCTATAATGCTACTCTCCAAGAAGCAAGACATTGGAGAGCAAAAATAGAGCAATGTTTTAGATGGCTATCTTATACCAATAGAGTTAGATAACAGAGCAAAAGCACAATTAATTCAATTGGACTATTCAATTTCTAAAATAGCAGGTCTAGTATCAGTTTGAAAACTGTGGATCAATGCAGGAGTAATGTTGAAGAGGAACTTGAATATAAAAATTGATCTAGTCAATGTAGCGATGGGCAGAGTGGTTGCATTCCTCACTTATTCTCACAGTACGAATATTGAGCATATTCTCATGAAGTGTTTTGTGTAGAGAAACCTCATTTGATATCTCAGACCTCTGCATGCTTCATGCTTTTTAAAGATACCTTTGGAAAAAGACTCTGCATATGCCATTAGTATTCATAAATCATCAAGTTTTGACTTTATAAGCAGCAATGATTGATATTGGTAAGATAGTGTTGAAAGAAGGAAGTTCATCTGTAGACCTGTCAGGTGTAAAATATATTGCTGGATTATTGTTAAGAAACTTTGATGAATCAAACTTGACAGCTGATATTTCATGCACTGACAAATATAATAGATTACGTGTACTCTATGTTCCTCACTCTGAATGTATACCTCTTACTGCTAAGGTTATGTTATGTTATTTTATGTTATGCTATGTGTATTTATACCATGCACCGCTACCACCCGTGGGCAGTCTGCAGGCATTCATGTGGCTCTACAAGAGAAGAGCATATGGTATGTTAGTGAGGATGACAGGATAGATTCAGAACTAAGAGGAACTGGCATATGTGTGTGTTGTCAAGTATGCAGGAGTTTTTTTTCCATTTCGATTTGAGAGGCCCAACCACGCTTGATGTAACCGAATGGGTAGAACTCATTGCCTCGGATGTGTGCTAGTGTTTGTGTTGGGAGTGTGGATCATACGAGGGGTCAGACATGTGAGGCAGATACAGAGATAACGTTTCTTCCAAATTACCCATTTATTAAAGGAAAATGGGATGGGTAAACGCCTACCTTTCCCTAACCTAACTGCATACTAATGCACACAACAAAATGAAACAAGGAAAATATGGCTAACTTTAGTCTAAAAAAACAATTTCTCAATTTAAACTTGAAAGGTTTTGAAAGCACTCCCTGTGACCAGGGTTGGACTCCGGTCCTCTGGATCAATAGAGGGCCACTTTAAGCTCAGCTCCATTTCTCAAAGTTCTGTTCAAGATAAGACAAAAAGTCTGTTCCAACCACAGTATCCTTTCCTGGGACACAACAATATGTCTTTGCCATCACAAATGTGTGTTCACATTTCAAACAACTGACCTTTTCCAGAATATCCTTCTGCCACTGGAAAATATCCTTCTTCCAAAACACAAGATCAAAACCCAAAACAATTGTTATTTGCAGACTGTTCCACAGGTTTGACTTCTTTCACTTTCTTTCAATGAACCACTGAAAGTCAGGATAGCATGCAACTTTTCTTGGCACACCTTCTTCAAGTAAACTCCTGTTGTCAGGATATCACAATTTGTGAAACACGAAACTACTGTTTTCAGGATAGCACAGTTAATTAAAAAAAAAGCAGGTCTTAAAAATTCTTTGCTTCAACAAATGTATTTTCACCAAATATTTTTATCAAAGATATACTTCATTTAACCATCATCTTGCTTCCTGTATACCTGCCTGCCAAGACTAACTACGATTATCCCATTCCTTGTATACTCGCCTGCCAGGAAGAAAAACCCTACATCCACATTCAGTTTTGATAGCAATATTGGTTGCAAAGGGTCTCTCAACTTTGTCATGACAACCTTTGGACTGTTGGCAGTTTGGGTTACATGTTTTCCCCAGGTGATATCCCAAAAAGGGAGATTTGCTCCCCTGTCGCCTCACGGCTGTAGGCAATGTGAGGCGTAAACTTTCCCCAAATGCATCTCTTGAAGGGGATTTACGCCTTTGTAGGTTGATTGGTTTTTCCTCAAAGCCTTTTGGCTGTTGACAATGGTGCTTGTAAGCTTTCCTCACTTGCAACCCCTTGTGAGGAAACTCACATTCCTGCCACTTCTGCTTTACTTCTTTAATTGTTTGATATTTACAATTATGATGTTCCTGCTTTCTATCATTAAGTATTTGGCATTCAAAATCATGTGATTTCAGTTTTCTTTTTCAAATTGTTCGTATTCAAATGTCTGCAGTTTTTTTTTTCTTCTTTTGTTAACATTTCTGCATCCACAATCATTACGCTTTAATGGCTTTCATTTAAGGAGCATCAGCATAGACATAGCCAACTCACTGGCCGGTCTTTGGTGTCCTGTCTGCTTCCTCTCCTGCAACTGGGTACCTTTGGTGAGTTGTGAGTTTGTCTGCAGTAGCTTTGACAGCCCTGTGGATCTGCCGCTGCCTCTCTCTCACTGACTTGCCATATGCTGAACAGGGACCATGTTTCCACTTCAGCTGGGCCTCTTATTGGCATGCCGCATCCCACTGCACGCACTCTACAATCGGCTGGGTCTTCACCCTTCATGAGAGGTTCACTTGGAGTTCTTCTTTCCGTGGCTGCTCCAGCCCCACAGACTCCATCAGCTTCCTCATCTACACCACCTGCATGGTATTCAATGTCACCTTCATCTCCGCCCTGCTCACTCCTCACCTGTGCCTCATTTTGGGATTTAAATATCCCACTCAGGAGTCTAGGTTTATAAGAACTAGACTGCATCTTCTGACAAGTATCACTTTGAATCTTCATCACATCTGGGCCTTTCTTCCTCATCCCAGTACCATATACATTATGGTTATTGAAGTCCATATTAGATGGTGTGATATTATTTTCTTCAGTTTTACCGTTAGTTAGTTTAGACTGTTTTAGGTATTGAGGACTATTAAAACCAGGAGAAGATGTAGAAAGTAATTGGGGGTAATTCATGGATTATTTGCGCCGGAAATAACGGGATTTGTGCGCCATTCTGCCCGCAAATACCTGTTTAACAAATGGGAATTTGCGGGCAGAATGGCACACAAATCCGTTTTTTTTCGGCGCAAATAATACATGAATTACCCCCATTGTGTTTTAATGTTGTAGCGAAGACTTTAATTTAAGATGAATTGAGATAACTCAAAGTTTTAATTCTTAGTTCTTGAACCCCTGAAACACCAACATTACTCGTTTTAGCTAATCTCCTTTGACAGGTTCCTTGATTAGTTACATGGGAGGTGCTTGTACATTGACAACATGCCATTAGATATTTTGGAATGATGTGACTTTCATCCTTGGAAGTAGATTAATACACCATGTTTCCTAGCGGACTTGCCACCTCCCCTTGAAAGTCTCCCATGCAATCCTCCCCCCTGATACCAACCCCGGGATTAGGTTCAGGTAGCAACTGACTTCCCTTTGCCACATGGGAGGAGACTTTGGGCTAGGGTATAGTGATGAATCTGAAGGATACATCACAATCATATGAGGTTAGAGAGGGGTTGTAGTTGTGTGCACTGGTTGGTTGTAACCATAAGGGGTCCAGAGTCGCGCATGACTGTTAGGTGTTTTATTGTGCTGTGTTGGCGTTCATATGTGTTTTGTCAGTGAATTTATGGACTATGTGCAAGGTTGTATTTCTCTAAGGTTACTTCCAGAGTCTCAGACAGTTGGTTGAGTGCGAGGATAAGGTTAGTTCTCTTCGTGTCTAATTGAAGTGACATTGGTTATGTTGGAGGAGCAGGAAAGGGGAATTGGTTAGTACATCAGTTACTTTGACAGTGCCTCTGATGTGTGTTGTTTCTTGCCACTAGGTGGTACTTTCCCATGTTCTTGGTTGTGGTTTGTGAGCCAGCCCCAACTCCTTTCCTGGCCTGGAGATCAGCCCGCTGAGTTGTTTTAGGAGATAGAAGCACCTTTTTGTGATTGTGTTGACTTGCGGTTCTAGGGATAGTCCGTTGTCCATGAGTAATCCTAGGTTATTTATCATGCTGGAAGTCTATGGTTGTGTTCCCAAGTGAGTCAACAGGTCTAGTTGTGGGTTTCTTGCATTGTTTTCCAAGGGTGAGAGTTGTAAATGTCTGTGAGTCAGTTGTTGAGGTTGTTGATTGGTGCCTGGGTTGTGATAATATTTACAATCTGTTGTGTGTTGTCTTCATAGTTGAAGGTGGTTAATCTGTGGGTTCGAATTATAGCATGAAACAATAAGCAACTTGTGAAGCTACATTCAAATTAAGTGGTTCCGCTTAACTCTTCAAAAGAAGGGAATCTAGCAGTGTTGGAAAGTCAAACTGTAGATTTAGTAATCAAACAGGAGTGGAATGCTGTTCAAATGCAGCTTTATGCATGTTGTTTCAAATGTTACCACTGATACAAGATATAGCTTCAACAGTAGAGAAGCATTTATGGGTGGAACTTTCAATTCTTAAATTAACTGTAAATGAAAGAACACAGAACACACGTTTGACAATGTCATTCTAAAATGTAGCAGATGTTCGAAGTGACTATTTTTGAGGTGCTAGTACAGGAAACAGATATATATATATATATATATATATATATATATATATATATATATATATATATATATATATATATAAAACAGTGATGTCATCAAGGACATTTGTGATGTCAACTTTGATGTCCTGGGTGTTAAACTTAGCAATGCACGTAGGTGGCGCGGGTAATGTTTGCTTACCTTACCATAATTAGCGAATGTCAAGTGTTTTTCGGTTTTACTGTGAACCATAATATCCCTTTAACAAAGTTTTTTTTTTTTTACTGAATATACATATATATATATGGCAGTGAACAAAAAGAAAGGGGCTACACATGTGATATCATCAGTGATGTCATCAATGACATTCGTGATAACATCTTTCATGTCCTGAGTGTTAGTGCTAGCAGTGCATAGTGGTGTGGGCAGGTATGGTTGCTTAGCCTACCATAACTGGCGAATTTTATGGGTTTTTCGGTTTTACTTTATATATATATATATATATATATATATATATATATATATATATATATATATATATATATATATATATATATATTCAGTGAAAAAACTTTGTTAAAGGGACGTTATGGTTCCAAGTAATGGTAATCTGAGCAACCATAACTCCCGCCACCACTGTGCACTGCTAAGACTAACACCCACAACATCAAAGATGACATCACAAATGTCATTGGTGACATCACTGATGACATCACATGTGTATTTACTTTTCATGGATGTGTGTACAAGCGATTCTTATTATAATGTTGAGAAAAAACTGTCAAGGATCATTGGAAAAAATATCATGATCTAATTAGTGCATTAAGCAATGCATTGATATAAATAGCATTCTATTATGAAGTTCTATCCAGTATACTAAGCTACTCATGCAGAAACATAGGCATTGTGTGCAGCATATATGATGAAGGTACAATATTCATAATGTTGATATGTTGAATAATGAAATGATAACTGTTTTCTTATTAGAGTTTTGCATACTGTGAAATATGTTTCATAGTTTTTTAGTAGTGCAATTTAACCATAACGTCCCTTTAACAAAGAACAACGTTTTTTCACTGAATTTCATAGGTTTTTAGTAGCGCAACTTAACAATAATAACTCTGACTTTATGTACATGTAATATGGAAAATACTGAACCCCCTCTACTGAATTTGATGTCCGCAAACTCTTTTAATGTCCGCGGACATGTTCTGACAACAGCACCACTACCCAAAAAGTCTGGGGGGGGGTATGTTTAATTGTTATGTCATAACTTATGAACATTTTACAAATTCACAAACCAGCACACATACACATTATATTTAGTAATAAATAAGAAGTGTAACCCATATATATAACACACTAACCATTCATTTAAATACAATATTTTCTAAAATCGAATATACCAAAAGAAGAAAGATAGGCTTCCAACATGATTACCTCACAGAAACCCCACAACTAAGAACAACAGCAGATCTACAGACCACTCAGAACACACCTTACCTGATATAGTAAGTGTACTGCATTTTATTCATGTATTTATAAACGTTCTGTATTAGATACAAAAAAGAATGATATTATTTTTTTTTCTCACAGAAATGTCTAGTACTCTGCAGTGGCTAGAGGAGCATTTCCCACGTGAGGAAATGTCAGAAGATAGTGAATCTAATGGTAGACACTTTACTATATAAACCAATTAATTAATATTATTTTATATACATTTAACATATATTTTTTGTACAAACATTGAAAATACTAACGAAAAAGCTGTATTGGATAAAACTCTTCAGCACATAGAAGAAAAAATGGACCTACTCTTGTCAATTTTTTATAATTTGAACAACTTTGTGGAGGATCACTTCAAACAAACAACTACATACCATTGTCCCACATGTACCTGTCCCCCCTCACCATATCCCAGTCAATTATCCCCAAACCCTCTCCATAAACCAAAACGTTTTGATGATACTGCCATCCCTTCTTCACCTCATATAAATCCTATTGAAACCCCTAATTCTCCTGTTTTTGTTTCAGTTTCTGCCTCACCTTCTCTGTCATAAATTTAACATATATGTAAAATAAAGTAAAATTATTATATTGTGTCCTAATTCATTTCTTGTTTTTTTTTTTTTTTAAAAAAGCAATTCAGGTGTCTGCGGATAGCACGGATGTCTGGAATGTCCATAAAGAAATGAAAATGGAGGTGTCCTAAGAACACTATATCTGTCCGTACTGTTCGCTAGCAAGTTAAAACTGTTCTAAGAACACAGGCTGTGTCCCAAAATGTTTATAAAGAAACAAAATGGAAGTGTCCTGAGGACGCTATGCCTGTCCATAATGTTCGCAGCCAAGTTGAAACTGTTCGTAGAACACACATGGTGTCCTGAAATGGACGAAATGTGGGTGTCCTGAGGACGCTGTCCGTATTGTTCGCTGACAATATAAAAGTGTTCTTAGAACATAATATGTGTCTTGGGACGTTCGTAAATAAACAACATGGGTGTACCCTGAGGACGCTATGCCTGGCCGTATTGTTCGCAGGCAAGTTGAAATTGTTCTAAGAACACAGGCTGTGTCTTAAAATGTTCATAAAGAAACAAAATGGGAGTGTCCTGAGGACGCTCTGCCTGTCCGTATTGTTCGCAGGCAAGTTGAAACTGTTCTAAGAACACACGCGGTGTCCTGAAATGTTCGTCAATGGACGAAATGTGGGTGTCCTGACGACGCTGTCCGTATTGTTCGCTGGCAAGATGAAAGTGTTCTTAGAACATACTATGTGAGTCATGACCTACAGAACGCGCCCCTTTTGGACTTCCTGGTCTTTGTCTCAACGGGGCTTACACTCCTTGGTACTCCCAACATGGCCGTCCAGCCTGAAACACCTTCCTCGCTCTACACATTGGACGTAGCGTGTTCTACTGATAGACCACGCACCCCGTGGCTCCGTGAGTCTCAATGCTATTGCGAAGTAGCGACCAGACGTGTGCTCCGTAGCTCGTGGTATTGTTTCCCTGATTCGGTCCCTACTAACTCCATTCCTAGTCCCTCTCCTTTCTTTCTTACTTCCTGGACTTGTGTGCTGTGTAGTGCACTTTCTTAATTTCCCGGATTCCTGGATCATTGCATCCCGGAACTTTGAACGCACGCTGGGGTCGGAAGAGACTTGTGCAGCCTTATTCAAGACCCGATCCATCCGCAAGAAGACATCGACCAAAAAATCCAGCAAAGATCGGTCTCAGGTGAGAAGGGTGGAACTCCTTGACAGTTTGAGACGCCACCTGACCGAACTTGATATGGACATGGAAGCGGCTGTTCTGGACCTGATGCGTGGCATGCAAGAACTATCAACCGAGGTACAGAATCTCAAGGCGGAAAACGCTGCTCTAAAACAATTGGTTCTATACCGTGATTCTGCCTTTTCCTACTGGCAAAGGAGGAAGGTACGATGATAGACCTATTCAAATAACAGCATCACAATATCGCTCATTACGGATGTATTCTGAAGATCCCAGATTTAGACAAAATGTGGAATACATATTCCACCTACTCTTTGAAAGTGAACTAACAACTTTATGTTACGGAGTTGCACACACATTACAATCAGGATCCCACTTTCAAAATATGTCAGCTACACAATTATTACAAAAAGTGCAACAAAAAGATGAGGTTTTACAATCAAATATTACAAATCTATTAGCAAATATGCGTGGTACTAAAGAATACTGGTTTCGTCACGGAGAAGTACGTTGTATGATAAGAAACCTTGGCCACCCACTTGGTTTGTTACATTAAGTTGTGCAGAGTATGCATGGGAAGATTTACATGATTTCCTACGCATATAAAACAAAAACAAAACAAACATAGATATACTAACACCTGGAGAACTTTGTTCTCTGGATCCTGTTAATGTTTCAAGATATTTTCACCATCGCTTCTTTGCTATGCTGCACTTTATTTTTAATAAAACTGCTCCTCCCCTTGGAGAAGTGCAACACTTCTTTTGGAGAAAAGAATAACAAGCCAGAGGAGCACCACATATCCACATGCTTTTATGGATTAAAGATGCTCCTAAATTTGGTCAACACAGTGACACCACTGTTTTACAGTTTATTGAAAAATATGTCACTTGTCAAATTCCATCAGAAGCAACAAATAGTGATCTCCAAGCACAAATTTTACAATTTCAAAGACATAAATGTGGCAAATATTGTTGTCGCAAATACAAAAACAAAGTGAAATACTACACCAAAAGCCGCTTTGGTTTCCCTAGACCAGTTATAAAAACAGGTCAAGTGAGCAGCTTCATGTCTTCAGTTAGACATAGTGTTAAAGGCAAATCAACTAAAAATACATATTACATAAAAAGAACAGAAGAAGAGAAATACATCAATGATTACAATGCAATCATTGCTCACTTATGGAATGCAAACATAGATGTATAGTACATTGCAGACAATTCCACTGCAGTTGCACGATATGTTACAGCATACTTAACCAAAGCAGAAAAAACAGAGCTACAAGACTGCTGGAATGACCTGTCATCAGACAAAACACTGTCTCAACAATTATACAGCTTGGGCATAAAAATGCTCTCCCATAGAGAATGTGGCTCCTATGAAGCAGCAGATTATTTAACAGGTACTGCTTTGTATGGAAAATCTGAAAATATAGTATGGCTAAATCTTGGTCCTGCTAAATCTAGAAAAAGAGTTCTAAAATCATACGAAGAAATAGAAACAATAGCCAAACATGATCCCAACAGCCAAGATATGTTTAAAAACAATTTGCTGGACACATACTACCCAAACAGAAGTACCACTTTGGAAACCATGTGTCTATACCACATAGCCCAAAACTTCACATACAAAAATAACACAACACAAAGAAGAACTCCAAGCCCAACTAGATAAGAACACTCCTGACAGTAGTCAACCTTCTGTAACAGGAAGCCAAGAACCACTGGGAGAGCCACTAATAACAAATGAGGCAGAATTAGCTATGACAGAAAAAGAAAACATGATGTGTCAGTATGAAGATAAAGAAGACTTAACTATACTACAATCAAAACTGAACAATGAACAAAGTAGCATTTTTGAAAGAAGTAACAAAAGAAAGTGCGCATGGTGTACAACATGGAAACAAAGAATGCACCTTCCAAAATTACAAACCTATAATACTGTACGTCAGTGGTCAAGCTGGTTCTGGCAAAAGATTCTTAATCAAAATTATCAGTAAATTCCTTCAACAATTGACAAACAACAAACTGTCAGCTGTTGTCACTGCCCCCATAGGTTTAGCTGCCTACAACATAGGCGGTGTCACTTTGCACCAATTACTACTCCTGCCAGTAGAACACCAAAACAAACTACAAAGAGCTCTTTGGAGGAAAACACATTATTGTTTTCGGAGATCTTCTTCAATTAACACCAGTGAAAGGTGAGCCTATTTTTTAAAACCTTAGGACACAAACTCTGCCATAAAACTGTTGGCAGCATTGGAAATTTCAACCTTTGGCAACATTTCCAATACAGAGAATTAACAGAAAATATGCGGCAATCTGCAGATTTCCCTTATGCCAACATCTTAAAAAGTATTAGAGTTGGTATATTATCTCAAGAAGCACAAACAATATTGAAAACCCAGCACATTCATGCACGTTATGGCCATAATGCATGTGCTACGGATGTTAAGGAACAATTAGCCCACAAAAATGTAAATTGTATGGCGTTAATGCCAACTCTTGCAAGCTGTTTCAAATTCAATGAAACAATGTTAAAAAAAGAAATATAACCAATAATTGAAATTAGCGCCACAGACAAACTAGACATACATGGTATGACACTACCCATGTGTGAACAAGCCACAACAAGACTAAATAGTTTAGAAAATTCAATCTCAACACAGCTGGATTGGAAAAAAATATTAAAATTATCCTTAAATTTCAGAGTAATGCTTAAACGTAACCTTGACGTGGATCAAGGACTAGTTAATGGAGCACTGGGTACAGTGATCGGCTTTCAAACATAACCACATGACAACATTCAGTTTGTCAATATTCTCTTTGACAAACTTTCAGAAGTGAAAAGGATAGGACGCTCAACAGCTCGATTAATTCTCTTCAAAGACATGTATGTAAGAAGAGAACAATTTTCTCTAACTCTTGCATACGCAGTCACCATTCATAAATCACAAGGTCTTACCCTAGTCAAAGCATTGATAGACATTGGTAACACAGTCTATAAAGAAGGCATGAGCTACGTAGCACTATCACGCTTAGGTACACTTGACGGTCTATTTCTAATCAACTTTGATGCAAGTAAAGTAAACGATACTATTCCTTGCATTTCAGAATACAATAGACTTCATTCACTATACACACCCATCTAAAAACATATCCTATTCCACAAAAAGTAAAATGTTCGAAAAGAAAACTAAATCAAACAGAAATGCAACAGGATGACACTCCAAATCCTCCAAAGAGATTAAAAGAAACTAATACTTCATCAAGTACCACAATCAAAAGAATAACCTATTAGGGAAAGTAATCCAGGTACTTCTTCAAAAAAGGAATACAAACTCCAAAAAAAGCACTCAGATACAGAACTACCTGGTCCATTTAAACTTTCAAATGTAAATGGTGTAAGTTGCTACGCAAATGTAGCAATGAATATTCTATTTCAATTACCACCAATAGTTGACAACATTTACTTACACAGTACAGACCAATTGTGTTTGCAAATGTTAGTACTTCATAGAAACACAACAAAAAATCCTGACAACACGTATAGTGTTTATGGAATAAGACAACAATTGGACTACTGTGCTGGAATCGTGAAATTCACTATAAACTCACAGGAAGATCCACAAGAATTTCTAATGTACTTGCTACAAGTACTGGAAAACAAAAACATATCTATAAATTAAATCTTCCAGATTTCATACATGTGGAAACATACAAGCACTCTGTGCAACAATGTGACACAAGAACAAATCCCCAATGAGCGCTTTGTGTATGTATCAATACCTAATTGTGAATCCGTTCCATTTCAGCAACTTGTACAAAATGCAAACCATGGTAGATGATGTACTACTTGCAATTCAGATAATCGCTCCACCTTACTAATACAAACACATACAGGCCGATTCATGGAATTAATGTGTGCCGAAAATCTCTGCGCAACCGTGCGAAAGCATGCGAATCGCAGTGCAAGCGTGCGAAAGCCACGCACATCGATTCATGGAAGTCTGTGCGCGTGTAAATACTGGCATTTGTGCCAAAATCCTGCGTGGCGCACGCGGGCGCACATGTCATCAAACGGCATGCGCTACACGCACAGCGAAAGCGCACATAGCGCAGCACACACAACAAAAGTAGGCGTAACATGGGGCGTAACACACGGAATGGGGAACAACGCGTGAAAATGTGGGCATTGCGGAGGAAGTACAGGAGGCAAATGCACGGAACGCCCACACGCGTGCCTACAGCACGTATTCATGGAATCGAACAGGGGAAACACGTGCACCAAAAAAGACACAGTAATCTGGAAACACGTACGCCAGCAGGAAGCAGGCGTACGCGGACCCGCGCAGCATAAAAGTGCACGCAAACAACAAAAAAGCTCAGGCGCTACGATAAAATATACCGTTCCTCGCAGCAGTGGTCGTGGGACACCGCAGTAGGAGGATAGTCAGGGCCAGAATTTTTACACCCAGGACCAGCCTTTTTGGGATGCCTGATGACCAGATGCATGGGAGGTACAGGTTTCCACCTCACATAATACTCGACCTGGTGTTTGAGTGGGAGTATGACCTCA
Source organism: Ambystoma mexicanum (assembly GCF_040938575.1). Classification (NCBI taxonomy): domain Eukaryota; kingdom Metazoa; phylum Chordata; class Amphibia; order Caudata; family Ambystomatidae; genus Ambystoma; species Ambystoma mexicanum. The sequence continues at coordinate 144,876,178 of NC_090937.1, forward strand.
CATCACCCACCCTGTGCTCCCAAGCACTGAGCCCCTTGGAAAAGGTGCTCAATGTACTGCACTTCTTGGCCACTGGTTCCTTTCAGCGGACAAGTGCCATAGTGGGGGGGGTGTCTCAGGCCACGCAGTCACGCTGCCTACACCATGTGGTGGCCATCATGACTGCATGCCCATCAGTCCGCAGGCACATATGCCTGCCCAGAACACCTGCCGAAAGGCAGGCTGCCATCCAGGAATTTTACAGGGTGGCACACTTCCCCAAAGTGCAAGGTGCCATTGATTGCACCCATGTGGCTCTATGTCCTCCCAGGGAAACTGAGCACATCTATAGAAACCGCAAGCACTGGCATTCCATCAACGTGCAGGTAGTATGTGATGCCAAGGGAATCATCACCTCAGTATATGCCAACTATCCAGGGTCCACCCATGACAGTTTCATTTACAGATTGTCAACCCTAAACGGGACCTAGAAGCTGGGCGGCATGGCGATACATGGCTGCTTGGTGAGTATAAATGCCTCTGCACATGCATGCATTCCAGATACTGAGTAATGTCACAAACCCACTAATGATACCCATCATCACCTCCCCAGGGGACAGTGCCTGCCCTCTGAGCACCCACCTGATGACGCCAATTCGGAACCCCACCACACCACCCGAGGTAAGATACAACACAGCCCATATTGCAACCCGGGGCATAGTGGAGCCACATTCGGAGTGCTCAAGTCATGCTTTCACTCCCTTGACCGCTCTGGTGGGCAGCTGCTATACGCGCCCCCAGTAGTGTGCAGGATCATAGTGGCAGCATGTGTCCTGCACAACGATGCAACCCGCCGGGGCCTGCCGGTGGACATGGTGGTGCCCCCACATCCCCAGCCACATGCACGGCCACTGCGCATGGGAGGGGAAAGGGCACGTGGTGAGGCAGCCCATACGTATCTGGTAGCTAATTACTTCACCTAAAATCACACCCCTGTGGAGTGCACACAGCCCTGGTACATACCAGCTGACAATCAATGATGATGACATAAGGGACAGTCAACTGTCACAATCATACCAGCCTGAGATTGGTCACCTGGAAGTGTTACATTGTGTGCATCCCTACCTACTTAAAGACAACCAATGCTGTGTCACAAAAAGACACACATTTATGCTGCATGAATGACTAGCCCCTTGCAAAATAGAACATGAAAACAGCGCCATGTCACCCAACCCCTCCCCATCTCCGCTACCCAACACACCACGGCATGTCATGCAATGAGAAAGCAAACAAGGGAATGCACAACACATGACACAAATGTCACAAAGTGCACTGTCCCAAATGGAAACAGGCCACAGACAATATGTTCCCATTAATCAATAACAAACAGCACACATGACCAAATACTTACCAGCAACACAATACAGCAACACGGGATGAAACATTGCCAAACGATGACAGTACCAAATCGAAGTAGTGCAGGTTTTACAACTTGAATAAGCCAGCACATCCACCCCTTCCAACTGCAGAGTGTTGACTTCAGGTAAATGTGTCAGTGTACTGCATACAACATGAACTGCATCCGCAAAGGAGACGGCCATGTGAAGACATGAAGAAGGTACCTGTGAATAAGGCGGAATACATGGATGCACAAGCACATATCAATACACCATGCAGTGGTCAATACAACAACAATCCCCACTAGAGATGTACACACAGTTTTGACTACAGACTGCCCACACAGCTCATGGTAGCCCAATATTACTGTGTAAGTCACTGTCACTTGGTCACACCCTTTGCAACCCCATGGAAAGGGAAGCAGGAGGGGTGTGTGTGTCAGGAACCCAATCATCTAACCCAAACACAGGACAAGCCTGCATGTGCCCAGCTGGAATACACGGTGGATGCCCACGAGAGCCACACAAGGCAACACACTGTAAAATAAAAATAAAAGTAAAATGGCCATGTGGGGACCAGGGGGGAGTGGGGGGCACCCAGGAGGTTCGAGGACAGGGTGCACATCAACACCCACCTGCGTGGATGTTGCCGAATAAAAATACCTCCATGGGCTCATGGCCTGCACGGCTTCGCTATTGTGGGAGAACTGCTGCTGTCGCTCTCTTCACCCTCTGCTTCTGCATCAGGAGGTGGTGGTGCTATGGGAGGCAGCCCATGCAAAGCCCTGGCATGGTCCTCCATGGCAGCACGCATGCAGGTGTTGAAGGTCTGATTCTGGAGGATGATAGTGCGGGGACCCCCATGCAGCACCTCACGGGTTGCCTGCATTTCTGCACGCATGGCCTTGCATGATGCCTGGATCTCCTCCCGAGTTGCCTGCAGCTCAGCTGAGAGTGAACGTGTGAGCTGCTCCAGCTGCTGTTCTGACCTTACATTTCGGGAAGCCTCAAGTTCACTTAGAGTCTGCCTGAGGAAATTAAGTTCTAACCTCAGGGCTTCCCTGTGGCCCTGTGACTCTACAGAAATGGCTTCCCGCAGAGTCTCCAGTGCCACCCGTCGGTCCCTGTTGGACGCCAACATGTCTTCCCTGTGTGATGTGATTGGCAAATGGAGTCGGTTGCCTGCTGTTGTTGCTCCATCTGCCTTTTAGGGGGGAGAATGGAAGTGGTCACCCTCTCCATTGCCTGAGCCATCATTTCAACTGATGCTCCCTGTTGTGCTGTTATACCGTACATGGAGTTCTCCCATACAGTATTGCTTGGTGGCGCACGCCCACCGCGTCGGCGGGCATCGCACCTGTTTGGGGCAAGGCGATCTGCACCTTGCTGTGCCGGCACTGCCTGAGGCAACATGATCAGATGTTGTGGAGTGTGACCCTGCATCCTTAACCGCCAAAGGCGGAGTTACCAACACTGACATCCCCATAGAGGGTTCTACCCCTGGTGCATGTGGATTGGACAGAACAGAACCCCTGCCAGAAACACTTACCTGCGACAGCACATAAGTATCATCATCCGATTCAGCACCTGAATCATAGAGGTCTGGGGAGGTGCAACCAGAGACACCCCTGGACAGTATGGTCTGCAATAAGATTGGGCTTTCACCCACCACCACGCCCGGTCGTGCCTGAGATTCCTCCTGGGTCTGCACCATCTCCTCAAGCTCAACAGCATCAAGTGCGTCATCACCTGCAAAAACATGAAAGACAACAAATGGAAACAGGCATGAGCACCATAGCACACACATAGGCCTGAGAAGCCAGACATCCAGTACATGATTTACACATGTCCCACATGACAATAACCCTGGCATGCATGCACTGTCAATGAGTTGGAAGGGGAGGCAAAAGGCAGACACTGAGTACACCAAGATGGGAAAGCAACACATTTGCTGCATGCTGGGTAGCACTGGCATCACACATTAGCCTGTGAGCGGCATGTCCAAAACACATACATGACACATGCCATCACAGAGATGGCATGTAGCCTAGCCGTAGTACATTTGACAAGTACAGCCATATGTCAGTGAATGAGTACTGTCACCCATCCAGTGTACAATAATACAGTGATAGCAGGCAGATGTACACATCAATAGTTGGTCACTTCAACATGACAGGAAACAACTATCATGTTCCACATTCAAACAGGCCCCAAAAATTAATGTGAACAGGCCAATACTCAATCAGTCTGAATGGTCTAATCATTCATGTAACAAGGCAACAAATGTGGGTCAGTGTGGTGTGTAATCAATGACAGAAGCATGTCACATATGTGGCATTAGGGCTGGAAAATGCATTGCAAAAATGGGAGAATTGAAACAATCAGCCTGCATGAACACTGAAAAATTCAGAACAATGTTGTAGCAAGATGACAGGTCAAGGGCAACTGAAGTAATGTGGCGCTAATTGGCTACTGTGGGCAGACGGGATACTGTCATACCCAAATCCAAGGCCGGTGAATGTTTTGGAAGAAGCACATGGGTGACCCATACCACTCAGGAGTACACACCCTCACCTGGCACTCAATCAGAACCCATCACCCAAACAACATACACATGGATTACACACACATGCATGGGCACTCACCGGACAAGGCGTTGTAATCTGGTAGGTCTCCCACGCCTTGGATCTGTTCCTCTGTGACGAAGGTTCCAGCAACAGACTAATGTTCAGTGAGTTGGTTGTCCTCTGGTGGAGACCCACCGCTAGTCAACAGAGTAGAGGCATGATTTGAGGCCCGCTTGTTCGTTGCTCTGCGTTTCAGGTTATTCCACCACTTGTAGCAATCATCAGCTGTACGCCTCACAAATCCAAGGGAACTAATGTGGTCTGCAATGGTCTGCCAGTGTGCCCTACGTTGACCAGGTGTGGTCTTGCACCCTGCAGTCACCACCATTTCGCGTCTATGTGCCGACACATAGGCCACAAGTGCATCAAGTTCGGCGTCATTAAAGCTAGGCTTCCTTGACGTGCCGGAGTGTGTAGCCGTGTCTGGGGTCTCAGCCTGTAGTACCAGAGCACGCTTCTTGTTCTTTTTCAAAGGTGGTGCGGATTCTGAGTGGCTTACGCCGCTCTGGTCAGTAGAGGCAGAAGCACAGGTGGACTGGGTACTAGAAGTGTGCGAATGCACAATGGCCATATGTCTTGGTGCAGGCATTGGCTGCGGAGGTTTGATGGACCTGTACCGACACTGTCCCGGCTGGGCCACTCAGAGCTGGGGTGGATAGAGCTGCAGCTGCCCCTGCAGCCTCCCCACACTGCCTAATTGGGGCAGCAGATAACATTCATGCCCCAGATCCACGTGGCCCGGTGACAGCAACTTGCACCGCCACACGTGGCTTAGACTTGCTGACCTGGAAGTCAGCCTGGGAGTCATCCTGTGCCGGTTCAGGTGCCAAAATGGGCCAGTCCAACAAGGGCTGAGCTGGGATGGTGTCAGCTACGTTTCCCACAACCATGGGGGGAGCATGGGTGTCCCTGATTGGTCCTCAACACACAGGGGTCTAGGGGCACCCTGTAAAACCTGGCCACGTCCCCTACCGCGCCCACCACACCCACCTTTTGGAGGTCCGCCACCTTTGCCTCCCTTACTGCTTGGTCGCCTCCCAACCATGGCACTGATGTTGTTGTGCGTATGGGAGTTGCAGTAAACAATTGTCTTGGGCAATTGGGGTGAAAGGGGTAGGGTACTAGATGGAATTCGTACCCTAGTGCTCTAGCAAGGCTGTATGTGACCCCTGGGGGAAGATGACGGATCACGCAACGCACAGGCACCCCAAAAACAAAAGCACACAGGCACTCAACCCCTGGTAGACCATGTGCGTGGAAAAATAAACCCGCACTACACTGTGGCACCCAGAAACACAAAAATCAGCATACGCGTGTTACACACAGCTTACAATGACCTCTGAAGGGTTACGCAACACACGGGGGCAACCACAGTTGGAAAATACGTGCGCGACTCACTGTCTGCCTTGAAAAAGACGCGTATGTGCACGTAGGCAACACGCCCGCCAAAAGAAGAAATGAAAGCAGTCTGAGGAAACAGGGAGTACGAACTGGACACGTTGTGAAGTAATCGCGTGTGAACCGACAAGAAGTACAAGATACACCCGCTCGCTCCCCACAAAAAGCACGTACAAGGAAATAGCGTGATACTCGTACCTTTTAAGCCAGCCCACACGTGAAACGTCACTTACGCGCTTACGCGCTAAGGCCCTTTCCTCCAATAGCACGGTGACGTGCAGTTTTCTCATGTGCTGATTCACTATGCACCTGTGTTGTGGGCAATGCCTGCAGCCTAACGTCACTGACGCGCTTACGCGCTAAGGGCCTTTCCTTGAATTACATGCTGACGTGCAATTTTTTCATGTGACAAATCACTCCGTATCAAGCTTAACACGCGAATACACACAGAAGACCATGGCCCTGCCCAAAAGGCCATTTTCCTGCCCCCCGATCCCTGAGTCCCTTGCACGCTCCCACCTGCCATCTGCTGCTGCCTGACTGCCTGCTGCCCACGTGCCCTGCTATTTGCTGCCAGCACTTCAGCCAGGGGTGCAGTTGCTGTGACCAACCCTGCTGGAACTGAAGACTCCCGACTGGGATACCATCGCTCCACAGCCCAGCCCCAGGACCCAGTTGCCCACCCACACCTGCCTCTGGGGTTGCCATGTCGGGCACAACACCATCTGACACCACTGGCAACCTCCAGCCAGAGAGGCAGAGGGCCACCAGCTTCAGTGTCAGGGAAGTTGGTGTCCTGGTGGAGCAAGTCCTGGGCCAGTATGATGCCTTCTTTGGAAGTTCGCGCGCCGACAATGAAGGAAGGACCAGGATCTGGATGGACATCGTGACTGCCATCAACGAGGAGGGGGTGGCAGTCCACAACATCAAACATGTCTGGAAGTGCTGGGAGGACTTCAGGTCCAGGACCCTCGACAAGGCCCAGCACCTCTTGAAGGCAGCAGATGCCAAGGGGCACCGGGGCCACCTGTCGGACCACCAAATGAGGGTCCTGGAACGCACATGCCCAGCGCTCCATGTCCAGGTCCTTGAGAGGCAGACCCGTCTGGAGTCGAACACTAAGTGTACATGCATACTGATTGGACGCTGTGCGTCTTGTGGTGTGCCAGTAGTATGCAGGTTGCACATGTGTTTTTGTAGGGCCATGTATGGATGTGTATGTACAGGGGCGTGAGGCTGACACATGTGAGTCCTCTCATGTGTGAGACACATGGATGGTGTATGTGTTGGTAAGCATGCAGGCCAAATGCAGGTGTGGGAGCACACCACACATGTTTGACTTACTGTGTATGTACGTTGGCATGGTTGTGGTGTCACACATGGATGGTGGTTCCAGCTACAGGTATCTGCACTGTGTACATGTGCATGTGAGTGTATTTGACAAGTGTGCAACTGTGATGCAACATGGATGCATGTGACACTGACATGTAGAAGGCTGAATGACAGATGTGACAAGGATGGTGATCTCATCACTGCGACAATTGGTGGAGATGTACACATGCATGTAAGTGTGGTGGCCTGAATGCATGTGTTGTGCACTCCCCGTGTTTCATGTGACATCAGGCTCACATTCGGCTGCTCGTGCTGTTGTTTGTGTATGGATGGTGCTACCTGGTGGAATAATGCTGTTGAATTGCTCATGTGCGTGAGTTGAAATGACATGTGTGTTGGGGAGTGTGATGCCAATTCTGAAGTTTGACACTGACACTCATGTACAACTGTCATGTGTGTATCAGTCCATTTTCCAGTGCCCTGACGCCTGTGTTCTATCTCTCCTTGTCTGCAGCGTCAACTGATGAAGAGGGCGGAGAGGGTGCTGTGGAGCAGAGTGGCAGGGATCGCACCACCAGCCGGAGATGCAAGGCCTGGCTCCCCTCCCAGGTTGCCATCTTGTGGGGGAGTGAGGAGTCTGGTGCCGCGTCCCAGGCCGCAGCTGCCGAGGGTAGGTCCAAGAGGCAGAGGTTGGAGGTGGACTCCTCGGCAGCAGAAGGGGCAGCTGAGACCCCACAGGGTCTGACAGAGGAAGATGGCACAGAGTCATCCAGGTTCGTGAGGGGTTTGGTGGAGGAGGAGGCCGTGGAAGGGACACACACGGGGTCTGGAGGTGGGTATTCCACTGGTGCTAGTGGTGCAGTGCAGGGGCAGGGACAGGAGACAGCACAGGCCACCGTGGAGGTGCCTGTGTGTAATCCTGTCCCCGATCCTGTGACTGCATCATCCCGCACCAGCAGGGATGCCTACTTCCAGACCCGTTTTCAGGGAGGGGATCCGCTTACAACAACTGGCCTTCCTCTCCCTGCGGATGTGGCTATCCGGGACCGGGTTGAGCCTGTCCTGAGTGGGATGGCGTTGCGTCAACGGGGCATGCAAGGTGACCTGCAGTATTTTTGTGAAGACACTGCACGCCATCTCGAATGCCTCATTGACCCGCATTGACCTACTGGGACTGGTCACCAGGGCTGGATTCCTCCGTTTGCTGGACCTTGTTCCGACCCCCTCCTCACATGAACACCCTACGCGCCAGTCATCCTCCATGCCATCTTCCCACCCATGTATCACCTGGGTACCCTGTGGATCTGCCTCTGACCCAGCAGCGAGGCTGGTGGGGGTCAAGTCCTTGCCACAGTCGGGAGTCGGATGTCCAGCAGGAGTGGCCACCACGACAACTGCACCCCAGCCAGAGGAGGACGTTCAGGCAACAAGAGCAGGGGCACAGGCACAGCAGCATCAGCAACAAGGTGGGAGCTATGATGGCTCGGGGCCATCGACATCGGAGGGGCAGGCATCGGCCAGAGGGCAGGAGGACCCAGGATTACAAGTGTCTTCCGTGTGGCAGCGGTTGGGCCACGTCATAGATGCGGAGCGGCAGCGGGCAGAAGAGGCACGGCTCACAATGTTCAAGGCAGAGAACTCCATTTGGAGGGCACTGAGGCAGGCCCAGTGCCTAGAGGCAATTCGCAGGGAGTTGGAGGTCAACATGTCATCATCCCTGCGAACCCTCGGGGCCATGGAAGAGGACCGCCTCCAAGACATTGAGTGGGAGTTCGATGATGCCCTGGCCCGGGACATCAAAAAGTGAGCCATCGGACTAGCCCACTGCCATTGTAAATAGTTTTTAGTGTTAGGTTTCATTTTCATTTTCCTTTGATTTGGGGTGATTGGACTATGCCCCACACATTTGTATATGGTTTTTTCTTAGGTAGTTTCTTAGGTAGGTTTAATTTCTTTCGTTGGGCTCATGGACCCTTGACAATGGATTCTACATAGTTGGACAATGGATGTATTTGAACTTTTCATTTGGATTTGAACATGGATTAATGGATTTTTCTTTTTATGTTTCCTTTGGATTTGCTTTGGTGGAGGGAGAGTTTGGACTATTTTTCTTTTCGATTTCTTTGGATTGGTTATACTTTTCATTTACTCATCTTTTGGACATGCTTTTCATTTCATGTTTGCTATTTTTTTATGCTTTCATTTCTTGCTTTATTTTTGTCCATAATACATTTTGATATTTTACTTCCATGTGTGTGATTCGCTCATTGGGTTCATGCATGTGAAGATGTGGGTTTACGCAATTAATGCCAACCAGTGTGTGTTTGTGACTGACATGTGTTGATGTACATAGTTGACTTTTGGTTTGTGTCTTGATATAGGCATGTCAGTGCGGGGTGGATTGGGAAATCATTGCGTCTCAAGACTGGGGTGGCGTGCTGTGGTAGTTTGGTGTAGAAGTGGGCCATGATTGTGCATCTGTATGTCATGTAGGGGGGGCATGAGTGGGGGCCTGCTGGCAGGTGCCCCTCACTGCTGGGGTGTGGGGGTGCAGGGGGACATGAGTGGGGGCCTGCTGGCAGGTGCTCCTCACTGCTGGGGGGTAGGGGTGCAGGGGGAAATGAGTGGGACATGAATGGGAGCCTGCTGGCAGGTGGCCCTCACTGCTGGGGGGTGTGGGTGCAGGGGGACATGAGTGGGGGCCTGCTGGCAGGTGCCCCTCACTGCTGGGGGGTGGGGGTGCAGGTGGACATGAGTGGGACATGAATGGGGGCCTGCTGGCAGGTGCCCCTCACTGCAGGGGGGTGGGAGTGCAGGGGGACATGAGTGGGGGCCTGCTGGCAGGTGCCCCTCTGCTGGGGGGTGGGGGTGCAGGGGGACATGACTGGGACATGAATGGGGGCCTGCTGGCAGGTGCCCCTCACTGCTGGGGGGTGAGGGTGCAGGGGGACATGAGTGGAACATGAGTGGGGGCCTGCTGGCAGGTGCCCCTCACTGCTGGGGGCTGGGGGTGCAGGGGACATGAGTGGGGGCATGCTGGCAGGTGCCCCTCACTGCTGGGGGGTGGGAGTGCAGGGGGACATGAGTGGGGGCCTGCTGGCAGGTGCCCCTCTGCTGGGGGGTGGGGGTGACTGGGACATGAGTGGGGGCCTGCTGGCAGGTGCCCCTCACTGCTGGGGGCTGGGGGTGCAGGGGACATGAGTGGGGGCCTGCTGGCAGGTGCCCCTCACTGCTGGGGGGTGGGGGTGCAGGGGGACATGAGTGGGGGCCTGCTGGCAGGTGTCTCTCACTGCTGGGGGGTGGGGGTGCAGGGGAACAAGGGTGGGACATGAGAGGGGGCCTGCTGGCAGGTGCCCCTCACTGCTGGGGGGTGGGGGTGCAGGGGGACATGAGTGGGGCATGAATGGGGGCCTGCTGGAAGGATGCCGCTCACTGCTGGGGGTGGGGATGCAGGGAGAAATGAGTGGGGGCCTGCTGGCAGGTGTCCCTCACTTCTGGGGAGTGGGGGTGCATGGGGACATGAGTGGGACATGAGTGCGGGCCTGCTGGCAGGTGCCCCTCACTGCTGGGGGGTGGGGGTGCAGGGGGGCATGAGTGGGGGCCTGCTGACAGGTGTCCCTCACTGCTGGGGGATGGGGGTGCATGGGGACATAAGTGGGACATGAGTGGGGGCCTGCTGGCAGGTGCCCCTCACTGCTGGGGGGTGGGGGTGCAGGGTGACATGAGTGGGACATGAATGGGGACCTGCTGGCAGGTGCCCCTCACTGCTGGGGGGTGGGGGTGCAGGGGGACATGAGTGGGGGCCTGCTGGCAGGTGTCCCTCACTGCTGGGGGTTGGGGGTGCAGGGGAACAAGGGTGGGACATGAGAGGGGGCCTGCTGGCAGGTGCCCCTCACTGCTGGGGGGTGGGGGTGCAGGGGGACATGAGTGGGACATGAATGGGGGCCTGCTGGAAGGATGCCGCTCACTGCTGGGGGTGGGGATGCAGGGAGAAATGAGTGGGGGCCTGCTGGCAGGTGTCCCTCACTTCTGGGGAGTGGGGGTGCATGGGGACATGAGTGGGACATGAGTACGGGCCTGCTGGCAGGTGCCCCTCACTGCTGGGGGGTGGGGGTGCAGGGGGACATGAGTGGGGGCCTGCTGACAGGTGTCCCTCACTGCTGGGGGGTGGGGGTGCAGGGGGACATAAGTGGGACATGAGTGGGGGCCTGCTGGCAGGTGCCCCTCACTGCTGGGGGGTGGGGGTGCAGGGTGACATGAGTGGGACATGAATGGGGACCTGCTGGCAGGTGCCCCTCACTGCTGGGGCTTGGGGGTTTAGGGGGACATGAGTTGGTGAACACTAGTGCAAGGTGACATGTGGCCTGGCTGGGGGGCATGCCCATGGTGGATGGGCTGTCTGCAGGGCCTATGGAGGGGGTGGAGGGCACACCTGGGAGGACCCACACTGCCAATTCACGTTTGGGACTCCCTGCGCACCCCACTGGATACACGTACCCCGCTCTGACAGCGAAATTGCGTGTGAAACTTCCCGTGCACCCCGGAAATACACGTACATCGCCCGCACAGGGCCAATCGCGTGTGAAACTTCCCGCGCACCCACAAAATACATGTACCCCGCTCGCACAGGGCCAATCGTGTGTGAAACTTCCCACACACCCCGAAATACATGTACCCCGCTCGCACTGGCCCAATCGCATATGAAACTTCCCGCGTACCCCCGAAATACACACACCCCGCTCACACAGGGCCAATCGCGTGTGAAACTTACCGCGCACCCCCGAAATACACGTACCCCACTCGCACAGGGCCAATCGCGTGTGAAAATTCCTGCACACCCCGAAATACACGTACCCTGCTCGCACAGGGCCTACCCTGTGTGAAACTCCCTGCGTACCCCCCAAATACACGTAGCCTGCTCGTACAGGCTCAATCGCGTGTGAAACTCCCCGCGAACCCCAGTAATACACGTACCCCACTCACACAGGCCCTACCGTGTGTGTATCTCCCCGCAAACCCCAGTAATACATGTTCCCCGCTCGCACAGGCCCTACCGCGTGTGATGATTCCAGCGCACCCCAGGAATACACGTTCCCAACTCGGTGTTTGCTGTGTAGCGGCCCTGTAAATTGGTCCAGGGTTAGCGCAGCCCTTTGCGCTGGATTGGGGATTTTTATGGCTTTTCCTTGCGCGAGGGGCCTTCTTCGGGGAGTAACTGGCGCTGCGGGATGTTCTCTGCGCCAGGGCTCTTTTTGCCTTGGGAATTCAATGAATACACGGTGCACCAGAATGATGTTTAGCGCACACGGCTGGTGCACGCTGGTGCACAAACCCTCTCTGCGCTGCTCGCGTGCGCTGCCTCTGCGCTGAAATCTATGAATTACCCCCTTAGTAAATACGTAATACTAATGCTTCTATGTTACAATGCAAATGGTACCAAAAACAACTGCAAGCTTACTGGATTCACACATGGTCAAGTATCGCTTGGTAAAAAAACCTTCACAACAATAGGTATAATCTACCAGACAGGAGCCACAATCAATGCAGGTACTATACTGCATATATAAAAAAGAAGTGTGGATGGTTCGAATGTAATGATAGTACCATTACTCTAAAGCAGAGATTACCTGCAAATCTTACAAACACTTATTTAATCTTTTTAAAACTAAAATGTATTAACTAAACTGTACTTAAACATTAACTAAACTTTTATTAGCAAACTATAAAATGTTACAATATGCCAACAGCTATATAACTGCCCCAAGATTCTACAACAACTAAACAGATAAATGAATACCACTAAATTATATAAAAAAAATAAACACTTAGAATAAGCCAACTGGTATCTAACTACCACAAGATTTTCAATAACCAAACAGATACATCAATACCACTACATTATAACAAAAAATAGACAGTTAGAATACGGCAAATGGTATCTAACTACCCCAAAATTTTACAATATCCGAACAGATAAATCAATACCACTTCATTATAATTTCTTAAAACCAAAATGTATTTAACTAAACTGTACTTAAACATTAACTACATTTCTATTAGAAAACTATAAACTGTTACAATATGCCAACAGCTATATAACTGCCCCAAGATTCTGCAACAACTAAACAGATAAATGAATACCACTAAATTATATCAAACAATAAACAGTTATAATACGCCAACTGGTATCTAACTACCCCAAGATTTTCAATAACCAAACAGATAAATCAATACCACTACATTATAACAGAAAATAGACAGTTAGAATACGCCAAATGGTATCAAACTAACCCAAAACTTTACAATATCCAAATAGAGAAATCAATACCACTTCATTATAACAAAATATAGACTGTTAGAATATGTCAACATGTATCTAACTGCTCCAAAAATCTGCAACAAGCCAATATATAAAGCATTAGACAGAAACAACAAGTGAACACTGAAAAAAAACAAACAAATAAACTGTAGCATAACAAAAAAAGGTTATTTTTTTTTAATCCAACATGGATTTTTTTTTCTCCCACAGACCCAATGATTTTAGCAACAAACACAGAAACTGAGTGAATTGCACAGTACACTGGTTTGTAATCTACTAAATATGAGGGTAAAAATACATGTTGATTATTCAATGTTATAAGTTGTTACAAAATACCAATACTAACATGATCTTTTCTTTTATCACAGAAATAAACAAGAAATGCATGTACTACAGTTACTAAACCAAACAGTAAGCATATTATATTAAGTACAACCATCACAGCAAATCACACCCATATTAATTTATAACTTTGCTGCCTATAAATTTGATCTTGCCCATGCACCCAAAACTATAGACCCTGCCCACAACCACACAGCATATCACACCCATAATGGCTTATAACTTCGCTGCTTATAAATTTGTTCTTGGATCCAAAAGTTATAAGCCACTATGGGTGTGATATGCTGCGGTGGTTGTGGCCAGGGCATAGAGTCTTGGGAGCATGGCCATGCTCCCAAGACTCTATGCCCTGGCCACAACCACCGCAGCATATCACACCCATAGAGTCAAACATTTTAACTATATCATATGGACACTTTTAATGTCCGCGGACATCATGAGTGTTCTTAGAACAGTTTTGACTTTGCTGCCTATAAATGTGATCTTGTCCATGCACCCAAGACTACAGGCCCTGCCCACAACCACCACAGCATATCACACCCATAGTGGCTTATAACTTCGTTGCTTATAAATTTGTTCTTCGATCCCAAAGTTATAAACCACTATGGGTGTGATATGCTGCGGTAGTTGTGGCCAGGGCATAGAGTCTTGGGTGCATGGCCATATGGCCATGCACCATCGCAGCATATCACACCCATAGAATCAAACATTTCAACTATGCCATATGGGCACTTTTAATGTCCGCGGACATCATGAGTGTCCTTAAAACAGTTTCAACTTGCCTACGAACAGTACGGACAGACATAGCGTCCTCGAGACACCCTCATTTCATTTATTTATGAACATCCCACGACACATAATGTGTTCTAAGAACACTTTGAACATGCTTGCGAACGTGTGTTCTTGGAACAATTTGAAATTGCTTGCGAACAGAACGGACAGACATACCGTCCTCAGGACACCCCCATTTTATTTATTGACGAACATCCCAGGACACATGATGTGTTCTAAGAACACTTTCAGCTTGCTTGCGAACAATACGGACAGGAGTAGTGTCCTCAGAAGAACCCCATTTCGTTTTTTTATAACATTTTAGAACATCCACGTTGTCTGCGGACAAAGCAAACATAACAGGGGGGGTCTACCACCTAAATAAATTAAACATTTAACCCATTTCTTACTCCCCCACCTTCCCCAAACACTTTCACAGAACAACACACTGTACTAAATATAATTTTGCAACGAACTTCCAACCCGCTGTCCGCAGACGTCTGCGAATCCAAGATGGCGGGAGTTCCTGAAAATCTGACACATTTCACGCTCTTCACCGTCCAATCAACGAACACGTTGCATGTCCGCGGACAGGACGCAAGCCAATTGGCCAATCAGGACACCGTTCATGGAGCGAACAGGGAAGTGTGTCCACGGACCGAATATAGAAATCACCAATCTTTTTTTACCTATTTTTTGCTCATTTTATAGAAAACTACTTGACGGATTTTCACCAAATTTGCAAAAGCACGCTTTCGGGGCCAAGCTGCTGCTCCTGGTCCAAATTTGGTGAAAATCAGTCCAGCAGTTTGGGCTGTAGACGTGAGCAAAGTTTTTTCCCATTCAGTCTATGGGAAAAAAAGAAGTTTTGGGACCCCCCTTATAACTTTGCCCCTCCTGAATCAAACCTCACCAAACTTTGCAAAGAAAATCAGATCAGAGTGACGCATATACTTTCTTTGCAAAGTTTGGTGAGGATTCGTCTAGGGAAAGCGAAGTTATAAGCCACCCAAAAAGGGCTCTTCCTATGGAAACAACAACTTAACCATAAATACACAGCCACTACTGTGGCTGTGTAATATATATATATATATATATATATATAGCAAATTACTCAAGATCCTGAAGAAAGATGTTTACATCTTCCATTTCTTTACATTTCTGATCAGAAAAGTGTGAATTTGTCTGATCCCGTAACAAAAGCATACCATGATATGCATTGTTAACACTGTGATTGTTATTGACAGTAAACACTGCAAAATCTACTTTTTAAAAAGTACCTTTCAATAATGTTTCAAAGATATAAGGGGTCATTCCCAGTATGGAGGTAACCATGCTGCTATCAGCGGCATAGCTACCCGCATACCGGGTACCTGGTCTGGGTTCCTTGAATGAGGAATTACCAGGCCATTCCGACCTTGGAGGGCGGGTAATTCCTCATTCAAGGAACCCGGACCCGGTACATCCCCATTCCCATTTGAGCACCCATAGGGCTCAATGGGAATGGGGAGGATGCTCGCGGGACCCGCTAAGGATGTCTGTTTTTATCAGGTGTCCTTAGCAGGTTCCCGCGAGCAGACTCGTAATAGGGCGGTATGGGGTTGGCGGCTCCGGCACCTTTACCAGTGCCGTTACCCCTTATCGTATACCTCGTAATGAGGTCCATAGTGTAGATGGTAGGACAATTAGTACTATGGTATTCCATTTTGTAAACAGTCAGGTTTCCATTTGCAAGACAACCTTTAAAATATGTGCAATCATTTTTCATGAGGGGGAATCCATTCACTGTGGACATTTCACAGCATGGGTGTGTAAAAAAGTAGATTGGCTTGTCTACAATTACTTTTAATAAGACAACAAACTAGATTGTCAAAGTGTTTAAAGAATGCTCACTAATATTGCTAGAAACTACATTTTTGTATTTGTTGTATATTCTTTCTGAATATAAACATGCACAATGGATATTTAAAAAGGGCAAATAGGCAATAAGTCTGTTCTGTAAACTAAAGGATAGACATTTACTAGGTTGTAATATAAAATCACTAGGAAACACATTTATATAGTAGATTGTCAACATTCTATAAATTACAATTTATCATGTACAAGTGTTCCCTATAAGTACTGGGTTATGTAAGAAGTTCCATTTACATTAATTTGAGTTCCAGGGAGGGGAGATGTTGATAACTGTTTACATCTGAAAGAAGTAAACGGTGGGAAATAGAGCAAAAACATGAAAAGTAAAGTGTTTAAAAAGAAATGAGTTCTGACCACAAATTGGAATTTTAAGGAAATATAAAAAAATGTTCCTATATGTGTAGGTGGCCGGAATAAGGATGCACACACAATTCACAAGACATATTGTCAGGAAAATGAAAAGGAAATCAGTATAGTTTTTATGAAATGATTGTGATCTTTAAACCATTTATATATGCTTTCTATTAAAACCTCACATTTATTAAACACGTTATTGCCATTGGGTATGCTTCTATGTGAAAAGTACATTAGAATATTTGGTTGCAGTGCATGGAAATGTCACTATAGTTCACAGCCCCTTCTGCTATTTTCCTGTCGGCAAATCTGCCTAGTTTAAGTACTTTTTGGTGGATTCTTTGAAGTATGTCTATTTCAAGTGGGATACTTTCTACAAAGGTCCAGAAATGTGTTCTGTGGTTACACTCAGGACATTGTTCAAAATATAATATGAAAAAGAAGATTATTAGGCAATTATGGTAATGGTTTATTGGCTATACATATAGCAAGAAGGCTTTGTATAACACAGCACATATAAATTAAGTTATCACAAAAGAAAAATCTATATACACATTCATCTAAAAACTCAGAAACATTGGGCTTATTTCAAACAGTTAAAAATGTCAACAACATGGATATAAAACCGAACAATATGATAGATTAAGTTAATATCATTTCCTTGCATAAAAACTGACCATAAAAAAGGTATTTCATTCAACATAACAGAATTATTGTCAGGGGTCAGGGATTGAATAGAAGGAGGTGTATGGTGCGTAAATGAGGTTGGAAACTACAATTCACAGTAGGCATTGGGACAATGTGTAGTTTATGTGCGCGCCACTCGCCAGCTGCCAGTAATCAGGAAGGCATGTATAAACGGCCATCCGCCCGTGCTCCGGTGCTGATGATTAATGCTGAAGAGGAAGGGCGGTGGCAGCGATGCTGGCAGCAGACTGAAGACGAGTCCTGACAGGCAAAACGGAACGCCTGAGGAGACGTTGGAAGTAAACATCGGGTCGAGGCGGTGAGGAAACTGATAAAGCCTTTCCCGCTCATGTCTTTTGGATCCAGGGCAGCCGCAGGAGGCACCCGGACAGCTAGTTAAGTGTTCACTGAGTTTGTTTGATGTGGGAAGTGATTCTGCTAATGCTCGAGTCGGGGCGGTGATTAAGGCGACTATTCTGTTTCATTTGGCGGCTGCACATCGTTTGGGTCCGGACGTTCTCAGGAGGCATCCGGACAAGCAGTTAAGTGCATTCTAGGTTTTCTTTTGGGACTAGAATATTGTTGTAGCACCAAATTGAGTGTTTGCCTGCAGACTCTTCCAAGACAGGCAACTATGGGGTCAAACCAGCAAATGACTGAGTTTAGTTCGGGAGGGGCAATGCTAAATAGCTTTTGAAGGGCTTGGGACACACATACTCCCTTCATGTGGATATGTCCAGGCTGGGCAATGTTATGTTTCATGTTCTGTTTCTGTGACACTATTAGGGCCATGTGTCTCAGTCTGCATCATGTCCTACCAATTATATGTGCGTGCCATATGTTTATGCAATGTTTCATGTTAAGTGTAACCAGAACTGTTTATTGAGGGTGTGTTTTCATTTTCAGTAACTAATACTAAGTTCCATGTATTATGTAATGTGTTTGTGAGTTCATGGGAGTTACGTCATGCTCTACGAGATAAAGTGTTATGCCAAGGTCTAGGGGCTTACCGTAGAAGGTCATAGGTATTAAGTCAGGAATTGCTGGGTTAGGCATAAAGTGTGTTTTAGGTTTTGTCCTCCATGTATGCATATGGTTTTTCCCTTCCTTCCCTTTGTCATTCCATCCCCTTTCCCTAATTCCATCTTCCCCCCATTGGCTGCCACGTGGTTTCCTGTCTTGTATACATCAGGCGCCCGTGCCAACCACGATGGGAAGGTCGACCTATTCGGCTTCTGTGGTTCGGGAGAGGGGATTGATCTCCTCCTCCTTAAGCATTATTGACAATTATTATAAGCTTTAAAAAACATCATACGAAGTAATATAAGAGATTCACATTCAATAAGCAAATGAGAAACAGTCTCGGTCACTAAATTGCCACGTAACCGACAAAAAGTATGGCAGTATAGCTGTTGATCGCTCCATCGATTAGGCGATAGGGCCCCCGTTACATTGAATTTAATTAGAAGGTAGAATCGAAAAATATATGGACTCGGATAAACTATAATATACAGAGGACGTGAACAAAAAATACCACTTCATTTTGGCACGATAGATTAAACATAAATTGTCATTTACTTCTTATGTGTGTAGGTGGACAAAATAAGGACACACACAGAGTTCAAAATAAGTATTTTAATGACAATTTAGAGATAGTTATAATATTGGTTACTAAACTTCGAGCTAATAGAAAATAGGATGCCACACTCCATGTTGGCTCCTACTGTTGTAGAAATATGTATCCTAAAATATGACACGGTTAACGTCTAGATATACAGCACCTTTACAATTTTGCAATTCTCACTGTCAATGAAGAAATGTAACCAGCCTGGATATGTTATGTCATCAGTGATGTCATCAATGATGACATTTTTGATGTCCTGAATGTTAGTCTTAGCAGTGTGTGGTGTGGCATGAGTTACGGCTGCATAACTTACCCTAACTGGCAAACTTCTTTGTTTTTTTTATTTGACCTTACAACCATAATGTGCTTTTAACAAAGGTTTTTCAGTGAATTTAATAGGTTTTTACCAGTGTACTCTAATTTTCACACTTTAAATCAAAAAATAATTCTGCCCACTATGCAGCAGTTCCAATGTCCGAGGACAGTATTGCCCACCTGTGGACTGATCTGTGAGCAGGCGCCATGAAACCAACCCAAACACACAGGCCAGCCCAATTTTCATGTTTCCTTGTAACAGAAACAATATACGTAAACCAACATTACAAACCATTGATACAACCAAAATGTACGTGTGTAAGCACTTATATCATTCCAAATCCTAAAAGTATTTTTCACACATTACACAATATTATGTAGTATACCAAATACTGAACATAACTGTACACCATTTGTAAACTATTTTATTTATGGATTTGACATTTGTATGAGCCTGCATAGCCTATGGGCATCTAGGCACTAGTTAGAGACATGGGGCCTCATTACGGGTCTGGCATTGCTGCCAGACCCATAGAAAATTACTGGCACCTGAATTCCCGGGAAGTCAGGCACCAGTAAATGTGTCAATCCCCATTCCCATAGAGTCCCATAGGACTCTATATGGGAGTAGGTCACGGAAGCACCGGCAGCGTTGTTAACAGTGCCGGTGCTTTTGTGACGGCTTTGCCTGCCATGAGTACTGTACCAGGCAGGGTCAGACCTGTTGGGTACAGCTGCTCTGGCAGACAAACCTGTAGTTTGCCGGTCCGGAAACAAGGGTGCCGGTGAGCTTACTGGCACCCCCATTTCCAGACCAGCAAAACTTTTATTTAAGCCCTTGGTAAGTTAGGTATCTCAAATCACATCGAACAAGTGTGTCTTAAGGTGTTTTTGGAGGATGCAATAGGATGGGTCTGATTGCAGGTGCAAGGGTAATTTGTTCAAAATGTTAGCTGCCACAACTGGGAAGCCCAAACCCCTGGTTCCTTTGCATCTGAATCTTGGTCTGACTAGACAGTGGCTCAGGGTGGATATCACGGGTCTGGATGACATGTGGGGAGTGATTGTCTGAGCAAGGTAGGTAGGTGCATTGATTGATAGACATCTGTGAGCAATTGAAAGGATTTTCATGGTAATCCTTTCTTTGATAGGGAAACGGTGGACAGATTTCCTGGCCTCAGAAATGTGGCCATACTTGCTTATGTTCAGAGCTGCACTGAGGGCATTGTTTGGGGAATGTTTACATTTTTTTGCAGAGGAGCTGCAGAGCAAAACATCACAGTAGTCTAGTTTAGAGCCTATCAGGGCGATTGTGAGTCGATTGTCAGTAGAAAGGAACGGGAAAGTGGTCCGTATCAATTTAGTGGCATATGCTGCAGAGCAAATGATATGACTGATTTGCCCTGACATGTTGAGTGTGGTATTGAAGTGGAAACCCAGGGTTTTCACTGCAGAGAAGACAGGTATTTTGTGGCCCTCGATGTGAAAGGATCCAAAGGCTGGGTTGAGGTTTGCCAGGTGGGTTGTGTCCCAACTATGAGGAGTTAAGTTTTCTCATCATTCAGGCATTGCTGATGAGCCATCCAAAGTTGGATAATTTCATAGATCCTGTTTACTCTCACAGAGTCCTGATCATGGTTGCCTGATACAGAGATAAGGATCTGGGTGTCATCTGTGTAGTTTGTGAAAGTGATGACCGGTGAGGCACGGTGGTCAAATAGAGGTTTAGTATAGATTTTGTAGAGAGTGGGGGTAAAACAAAAGTCTTGAGGTACACCACAGGAGATAGTAGTGGGGTTTGTGGCCACCTCATCTGCCTAGACTTTAGCGGTGCTGTTGTCAAGGAAGGAAGTGATCCAGCAAGCCACTTCAGGGGAGAAGCCTGCCACTGAGGTGATGTGGTTACGGAGTATCTGGTGGTTTGCTAGGCCAAAGGCCGCCAATAGGTAAAGGAGTAGAAGGCGATGGCTTTCCTGCATCATTTGCTGTGTTGAGTTGATGCTATAAATCCAGGTGGACTGTTTCTGTCCCATGGCGGGCAGATGTCAGACTGGTGGGGGCTCAGGTTGTGGTGAGTTTCCAAGAATGCCTGAATTTGGATGTAGGCCACTCTATAAATCATATTCAGGAGGAAAAGCACTGTGGTGATTGGTCTGTAGTTAGTGTGGATAGTTGGGTCCAATCAACACTTTCGTAAGGAGGTGTGTGATCCCTAACTCTTTAAGGCAAGTTGGAATAGTGCACGAGTCAAAGGAGGAGTTGACAATAGCAGTGATTAGTGGGAGTAGGAGGTCTGCACATTCTTTTACCAACGTGGCTGGGCAAATATTGCCTTTGCAGCTGGAAGATTTGAATCATATTATGATAGTGGCTAGGTTGGTCTCTGAGATCGGTTTGAACTTTAAGTGTTCGGTTTGGGCGGTTGGGTGGTCTGGGTGTGGATTGGCCAACTTGTTGATTGGGGGACTGCTTTAGACTTGATTTTGTCCTGTAGGTGTGTGAATTTGTTGGTCAAGGCTTCTTGGATTTTGCTGCACCAGGTGATGTCTTTCTTCATGATCGCAGGGTAATAGGGGATTCTAATTCACAAAGGATAGTGAATAGTTCTTGGGAGTTTGACACTGCCACAGTGATGATCTTATGTAGGCTAATGCTTTAGTCTTTTGTATTTCATGCACAAAAATGAACTTTAACACTTTTTTGAACTGAAGCACAAGAAGGCAGCAGAGGAAAACAGTCTCTCTGAACCTAGTAAGTAAACACTACTTTCTCTTTTATTCTAAATGTTTATGATAGGAATTACAATAATTATTCAATAACTGATAATAGTCATTATATATTTGTATAGAAATGGCAAGCACCGTCAAGTGGCTCGAGGAGTGTTGCCCCAAAGAGGAGATGACTAATGAACAATGTATTAAGGGTAAATACAGACATATATATTAAAATGCACTGACATAATTCAAGTTGACAATCACTCATTAAATGACACATTTTTTTCACATATAAGATGGTTACATGTGATTTCAATAGATTAAAGAAACAAATGAAATAACAATGATGAAAACAAATATTGATATTTTTTTAATTGGGGGCCCTGCCCCGCCAGACCCCCTGTTTCCCCATGCTTTCAACACCACTATGTACCACCCACACACTATTTAACTCCTCACCCCCAACCGCTTACATTTATTTTTTTGCAATTTTTTTCGTTATTTCTTCATTCTTTTTTTCTATTAAATTCACTGCATACCATCTTTATTCTCTACAAAGTCCCCATACAAATATTGAGGACACTAATTATGAGAAAACAATTGTAAATAACGAGAGAAAAATCGAAAGTGTTCAAACCAAAATGAATAATTTATGTACTCAAAAGCCTGAATTAAAAAAATCAAGTTGCTGAACTATTTAATTATGTAAAGAATCATGTCATTCATACTATTTGTTTTTATTGTCCCAAACATACGTATGACCCTTCTCCTAGACAATAGCACCAATCTTTTCCAGAATATTATTATAATAAGCGTTCTGAAGACATTTCTATATCCAATTCTCCCAATCATGAAAATGTACAACCTCCAATTTCCTCTATTTTTGTTTCACATTCTGATTCCCCATTACTTTCTTAAAATAAATACATATAAATGTAATCTATAAATATAAGTCCCACAAATATTTTAGTTCTAAATATTTAATATAAATATGTCTAAATAAGGTAGCAACATAAGTGAAAATGTATTTTTTGCTTCAAAATGCTACTTTTATGACCACAGACCTTTATTATGTCCGGGTCCCATTTCCGATGGTTTGGTGTCCAAGGAGGCCCACCTATGCCACAGAGTAATCTACATACGTTTAATTTGACATTTAATTCTTCCGGTCCAGGTGCTCATCGTGTGCAAGGTAGTGTGGTAGTTTGCGAACGTTGTGATTTGGCCGCAGACTCTACTGGATGTCATCATGAGACCATACCCATACAGCATGATGATGTGTTTGCATTCAATGTTCGTGCTTCGCTGACATCTTTAAATCCAATGTTCAACCACTGTATAATCTTTAAGTCGAAACTTTGCCTTTGCCCACCTCCTTTTCAACGATGTCCCCATTTTGCTCTCACATGGTCAAATGCCTACTTAGGTACGTTCAAGGTTCTTCCACCCCTTCTGAGTTCAGGTGTGCTAATACTGCACTGATGCTAAACTTGCAAGTGTCTGCTTGATAAACTCTTTTGCCAAATCTGAATTTCAGAACGTGGGAATGACACGGGCTAGCCAATTGAACTTTCTGGGCATCTTTTTGGAGGTTACGTTATTCAAAGGGATGGGAAAGAGCCCCAGATCCCTTACTGAAAGACTGGTAATAACCTGTGAGGCCCAGGAAAACACCCACTTGTGTCTAGGTGGTGGGGACGCCCGAGTCCTTCACCAGCTGGACTTTGGCCAGAGAAATTGTTTCTTACCACCTTGGTGCTCTGGGTAAGTTACAGTACCCTGCACTATCTTTCATTTGGACGCCCTGACTGTCAAGCCAATCTTCCGCAAGGCTTGAAGTCCCTGTTCCAGGTGTGATAGATGGTCTTCCCATGTTTTGCTGAATACATCAACGTCTTCTAGTGCGGCAATGCTGAAGTCTTCGAGCCCAATGGGATCTGGTTTACCATCCTCTGAAAGTCAGGAGGGGAATTATTTAGCCCATAGTCAGTACGTGAACTGTTAAAGCCCGTCCAGGTTGGAGAATGCATTCCATTGTGCAGGGTCAGTCAGACTGACCTGTCAGTGCCCGGCCGTGAGGTCAAATGTACTCATAAATCGGGCAGTGCCTAACTGGTTGACTAGCTTGTCTGACCGAAGGATAGGGTGTGCATTTGTCTTTGTCACAGAGTTGAGCCCGTAATAGTCCACGTAAAATTGGACTACGTTGGTCCCGCTCCTGGACTTTTACTGAACCAGTACCACCAGGCTAGCCCAGTGCAGGAAGGCTTGATGACACTGAGGGCAAACATCTTGGAGACCTCCTTCTTGATGGAATCTTTTACCTTGTCCAAAATCTGGTGAATCCTACTCTTCACCGGCTTACTTGCTCTGGTGTTCATGTCATGGATGCATCGATGGATCTTCCCAGGAGTAAGAGAAAACAGGCCAGCGTACTTGTCCAGCAACTGCTGGCAGTCTCACCTTTGCTGTTCGGTGAGGCCTGGAGAGAGTTCAACTCCCTCAGGAGACCGTCAGCAGGCTCTGCACGTAAAATGTCAAGGAGGGGATGAATCTCTTCCTCTGTCTCTTCATCCATGAGCAGAGCCATCAACAAGTCATCCCAGCTGCAGTGGGGTTTTAGCCAGTTGACGTGAAACAATGGATGCATCTGCATCTAGGTCTTCGTATCAATGAGGTAATTAACCTCACTGATCTTTTCCAGCACCACGTAAGGCAGTGGGATTGATGAGTTCCATCATTCAGACCATCTGGAATGGTGTCTACTCTGTCATAACCACCTTCTGGTCATGCCAGAGCTTAATGAACTCCTGGCTGGTGAAAGGATAGTAGCCCAAAACATGGGGAATTAAAACAGTCAAAATGACAAAATAACAACTGCACCTTTTTGCAAGTGAAAGCAAGGCCTATAACATGAAAAAAGGGTCTCTGATGGTCCAGAAGAACCAAACTGATAGCGTTCTCTAATCTTCCAAAGGGTCACATGCTATATAGAGGCCAGTCCTCAAATTAACAATACTAAGAATAATAATGAGTACAGCATAATCCCACCACTCTCATTGACTACCACCTACAGAACTTGCGGATCTGCCCTGTAGTCCTTTTAACGGTTGGCCATATCTACGCTACTCCCATTTCCCCAGACACGTGGTCCCCTACATCGCCACTGTCATAGCCAGGTACATGATTGGTGGGTTTTTATCCCTAGGTTTGTAAAAGTAGGACTATCACGTGAATTTCACCCTCCTGCTCCAGACAAGATCAATATAATATGGTGAGACCAACTCTGTTTTGATTAGACCATTTCCTCATTCGCTTCCTCATTTACCCAGATGCCTTGGCACACATGAGCTGCACCATGACCTTTTACTAAATGTTTTGGAATCACTACCGCTCCTTCTGTCCCAAATAATAATAACAATAACAAGACATTTAAGATACAACTCCCCACTTATCTCCTCCAAACCCCAGGTGCCCAGGGATGACGTGACCAGGGCACTGCTCTCGAGCCTGAATTTCGAGGATTAGTTTCCTAAATTGTGGGTCTAGGTTTAGTACTTATGGGATGACTGCCCCGGAATGAGGGCAATAGTGTTCTAAATCTTTGACTGGCTTGCCTCATGAATTCGTCCTTCAGCAGGCTCATCCCTTTCTGCTCTATTATCAACTAACATTTTGTTCCCACTGCGTTCAGGCCCTACAGCTGTCTACAATTAGTGATTTTCTGTGCAACATGGTTGCCTCAAACCTCGATTTCTCTCCTGCAGAACGGGAAAGGGGATTTGTTTTTGGAGCTGAATAACCAGAGCCGCAGCTCCAAACGAAGGCCTGCATTCTCTTCTGTTGATCATGTGTTAGGCTTAACATCCAAAATGGCAAAAATTCTGCCAAGTAAACACACTGGCCTGGCTTCTACTACACTGCCTTGTTGATGCCTTCTTCCATTTATTTCAATTGATCTTGCACATTACGCTATTCTGCACCACTACAATACATCAACTGAACACCAGCCTATAATGCTTCCCTATATATGACCTCTGCAACCACAACATGAATACATGTTTTGCTCTTTCTGTAGTGCTGTATGTAAGTATCTCATTATGTATCAGACCTAACTAAGACAATGTATGCACTGTCCATGGCACAACCTTCACTCTGCTCCCACTATACAGCACTCAAATAGGTTTCCCTCAACCTGAACCTCTTTGCCTAGCTGGGATGCTGGACATGCATTCCAACATTCCCCACTTTAGTTAATACTCCATTAACTAAAACTGTGTCTTCCTTCTTTCTATACTCATCATGTTTTGGTACCCATGCTCTACACACATGATGTAAACTCTCCCACACCCCTCAGGCATATTCTTCTAGGGTGCAGGTCATAAAACAGCATCCTCCATCTCCTGCTAAATCGACCCTGCTCTCAAAATATTTCTCTGGGTCTGTTGGAGGTTTGGTCACCATCCCCAGGGGTTTCAAATGCCATTCAATTTCACCATTCTTGGCCTGACAATCCCATCACACCTATCAGTCTGGGATTACTTGTGTTTTGTGAGAGGAGGAGCTTAACCCATCCTTATTGAAATCACAATCATGGCACTCTGCAGCAAAGTCTCTGTGCAGTACCTCAGGATCATCTGGCAGGAACAAAAGCTAATTAACAAAAATACTATGATGAGAATCAGCATTTTCACAGCTATCTCTAACCACGATAGTGCCCATGAAAACATGACATCAAACTAGTCATCTGCATTCACTCCAGCTATCACCATTGTGGACCTGAAACTGTGAAGGGCTGCTAACGCATGGGATAATGATCCGTTGTTAGTGTCTTTTGGAGGTGTGCAATTACAGCAAGACAGTCCAATTTTTTTGCAGATGCCCCTTTCCATAGCTGTGGGCAAGTCCAAAACATTATGGTTCTGGAGGGTCATAAGCCTAATGGCTCTCAATTCAATCTTTATTGAATTAAGGCCCTGCTCTGTCTGGTTCACCATCTGAAGCATCTCCCATCTAGCTATCTGCAGTCATTTCTTTTCTGTTGGCTGCAGTCTGAATACCTGGCAACAGAAGGGAGGTGCAAAATGTTTTTGTCTTGGTAAACAATGGGCATTGTTCCGGAATCACCTTTAGTTTCACAGAGGAGTCTTTGGACAGGTAGTTATATCTATTGTGATGGCAACCTCTTAGTGAGCAACACATTTGCTTCAGAGTTGGCGTCTTAGTTGTTTCTGGGGTTGGCATATATATAACTGACTAGCAAAAAGTACCCATTCAGACAGACATGAGAACCCTCTCATCAATTGTTGAAAATCAGTGATCCCGTACGTTGGTGTTCCGATTTGCTTATCGCTTGATGTGCTTTGCACTCTAAAGTAAACTGCACTGAGAATGGATCTCTGCGTCTGGCTGACATACCCCAGAGCAGAATTTGCGGGAAGTTAATGTTGGTTTATTGCTGCATACTGGAACAAACTGTGCTCTCTGCCCACCTGTTGCCTCAACCTGGCATGGTGCCATTTGTTGTGGTGCATTGTGGTACAAATATCCCAGAAACCATGCATTATAGGGTTGAGGACTACATTGATGTTCTGCCAATTTCAGGCAACCATTTTATGTGTGAAGGTGCCAGAATCCTGGGGAAGTTGTGGGGTGTCCCGATGTTATGTAGCCAGTTATGTCTAGAGGGTCCTAACAGGTAACTATGCACATTCTGGTGCAGATTGGTGAAAGAATGTGGAATTGTATAAGGGACATTGATTCGCCAAGCTACAAAGCCACAGACAAATTTAGAGTTTTGCTGGAATCTGTGGAAAGAGCTGGGGTATCCACACGTCATGTAACCATTAATGTCTGGAGGGTCCTAACAGGCAGCTATGCAAAATGTGGTGCAGGTTGGTGAAAGGGTGTGGAATTGCATAAGGAACAATTCTTCAACAAGCCAAAAACCAACAAACAAATGTTGACTTTTGCTGAAATCCAGGGAATTAGTAGGGTGTCCAAATGTCATGTAGCCAGTATTGTCCAGAGGGTCTTATGGGTAACTATGCAAAATGTGGTCATATTGGTGAACCAGTGTGTAATTGTATATGGATCAATGCTTCGCCAAGCCCCAAACACACCCACAAATCTTCACTTTTATAAATATAGATTTATGAGAACCAGGAACTACTAAAACCATGAATCATAGGGTGGTCAGCAAGCATACACCCCTGCATGATGGGGGAGGTGTAATAATGCATATTGTCCACATACCCAGTACCCATCCATTAACGCTGCTGTGCCCTCAGTTTGATCAGGAATTAATACGTTCTTATTGCAATGGCTGTTCGTTCCTATGGGTACAGTAGAATTTCCTCAAAAGCAAAAATATTACTCAGCCAGCCTTTGTACTTTGGCTGGTGTTTTAACTCAATCCATGTCAATTTCAGCACATAGTTAACCCATACTTTGCCACAGTTCAGATTAACATGTGCAACAACATCTTCAGGAAACACTGGGCAGTCCCCACTGCACAACTCATTACTCTTGCTATCCATCTATTGTTGGAAAGCAATGCTCCTCCCATCTTCAACAATGAGTGCACCTTGCACTGTGCCCATTCTTTCTTCTAGGCACATTCTTCATCATCCCAGCCCTTAATTGCTGCTTGGATAGTGTGCCCTTGAAAAATACTATTTACTCTACACATGGCTAAGAGCACCAGACACTGGGCTACAAGAGACGGCATTTATTGAGGTATAAACACATTTGGTGCAACCATTGAATGAGGTATCAAAGAGCATACATAGCAGCACTCATTTTACCTGTCCTTCCCCACATCGCATGTGTAATTATACCACATGTTGTCCAATTTGGAGTGGTGCACGTCGGCCAAAGGGTCAAATATAAGACCCTTAAATTGATTGTACTCTATCCCCTCCTCAGTTTACCTCCTAATTTGTGTTATCCTCAAGTGTGTTTCGTTCTTAAAACCATTCCAAAGCCCCTAAAACCTCCTTTATATGCCCCACCATATAAAATAATCACGGAAACAATATACAACCTCCAACGAAAAAATAACATTTACAACATAACATATATATTACACAACATCTGAAGTGTTGCGCCTGTAGAGGGGGAGAAAAACAGACATCCATGCAAACAACTGCAAATCTACAATCATTGAAAAGGTACCAAAATCATCTGTAATATTAAAGAAAAGGGACCATGATAGTTATTGCACTTTAATCTCCATGAGCAACTGATTCAAAAAAGAAATGTGGTGCACCGTTCACTCTAATGGGTCAATAGAAAACATAATTCACAATGCAGTTTATAGTGGGTCAATAATTGGATCAGTTCAAACTTTAATGGGACAAACGGGAATGTTATGCAATATGCAGCTTAATCTGGATCATTACTTAGGTCAGTTTCATGGGAAAGTGGAGTGGTGTTGGGTGTCTTCCAAAGATCGGATATGTGTACCCATTTCACAACTACTTCACTTTAATAGCAAAGGGTGTTGAAAAACACCATGGTGTTGGGTCCCTGGAACCTTAGCTGGTTCCAGCGGCAGACAAGCGTTTCAATACATATTTTTTATTCTGGAAATAATTGTAGCACGGCAAGTTCAGTTTATCTGTCACGGATGTTACTGCTGCATCTTCTCTACTAGGAGCAATCTGTCAAGCGAGGCCTTTAATGCATTTGATTAATTCACGAAAGTACACATGAAATGCCTCCCCAAAACTGCTTCGGCCCTGTGAGGATCTGATGCTGTGTGTGTGGGAGTAAGACTTGTATGCATCCTTCTCCCAATCACTTTCGCGTGCATGGACAAGTGGTGTTTTTTTCTGGGCAGCGTTTTAAGCTTAAACTGAGCCAGAGGGAGACACTGCACCCAGTGCAACCTAAATGTTACACATAACATAGACTTCAAAAATCTGTTAATCATTTCTACAATACTGTTGGCTAGAAGGTGGTATATGGAGCACAACTTATGCTGAATCCTCGATAGAGATGCAATCTCCTTACAAAAATCATAAAAAAGTGAGTTTCATATTTAGATCTCCCAACAAGGAAATATCTTTCCTAGCAGACATTTTGCTGCAAATTTAGCATTTTGGTGGGCACAGGGGCCAACCCGAATCCAATAGGAGAATAGACAAACTCAAAAATAAGGTAACAGTAAGTACTACACTCATTAGACATATCCGTATAATCAATGTGAAACTCCAGAATGGCCCAGTGTGACAGGGCGTAAGCAAAGGGTGAGTCCCAATTTTTTGTTACAGGGGGATTGAGCTAGAGTAGGGACTGGTTATGGATTGTCAAACAAACAAAAGACAAGCTCAATTACCCCTCTTTTAGTCCACCTCGGGCTTGGGTCTGGGTAAAGGAGATGGGGATAGATTATTTATTTCATCTATCTGAGAGGCACATAGAACAAATGTTGTTTTCAAAAGAGTAAGCAGAGTACAAAACACATTTTTACTCACATCAATTTAGTAACACAAAAGAACATGGTGGGTGCTTTCCACAAGACACCTCACAAGTTTAAAACACATTCAAAGAACTCAGAAATTAAAAAGTCCAGCAAAAACACATTTTTTCTACTAGTGGTGTCTAGAGTTGGTATAGTGACAGTTATAACAGATCACCTTGTCAAACTGTTTTCAAAATGTTGGTTATCTTACACAATATTTTAGGGGAACAAACTGAATATACAAAGCGTGAAAGTTCTAATGCTGTAGGGGGGAGACACATGGATTGTAGTGTCTACAGGATGTCTACATATGTTTCGGCCCACAGATTACATCAACACCATCCCTGGTGTTCTGCTGTTCTAATGATGGCCCTCTTCAGGACAGTGTATTGCTTCTAAGGTGACAGAGAAGTTCACAAAAACAAATCCCCGGATTTTTCACAGTTTTTCAGGTACTATAAAGAATGGAAAAACAGAATTTGTGTTAGTGCTAGGTCTACAAAAGTACATGATTAAAAACTCTTTTGATAGAAGTTTGTGTGCATTTGGGCTCTTTTGTTGCCCACCACTCAACTTTTCACTGACCTTTATAGACTCTTGTGGCTGGACTAAAGTTTGATTACTGTAGCAGAGAAGATGGAGGGTCACGTTCTCTTTGTGCGTTGCGATACGCAACTTAAACGATCAATTTTCGGCTTGTGACAAGCATCATGCCATTGTTGTTTCCTTTTGTCAAAGGGGTTCCCTTTTCTTTATCTGTTTTCCAGACCTATTTGTGAAAAAGGATCATGTATGTAACAGCAGATTATATCCTGGGGTAAAGGGGAACACAAGTCATCTGACATGTGTACTGACCTGGTGCTTCTTAGGCCGTTTATTTGTAAAGTTGGTGCCGGATGGAGAAGTAGCCTACACACGTAACCAGAGGACGGCTTTGCAATTCAATGTTCTTTCTTTCGTGATCCGTCTCTCCCACTGGCCTGGGGGGACAAAGGTGGGAGGGACGTTAGTGGAACTCTAACTTCATTACTTGTGAGAGTTAGATGCATTTGTCAAAACAAAACAAAAGGGAAGGGGCGTGTGGCTCTTTCAATGCCTCGGTTCTCCCCACTTTCTGGGATCATGAATGTACCATTTTAGAAGGTGATTTACCTTGTGGTCAGTTTCAATGGGTTTGGTGATCCTTCGGTTCATAGCGACTTCTTGTTGTCTCCGCGCGGGGGGAATGATTCGTCTTTCGCAATGCCGCAGGGAAGTTATTTTTCCATTCCGTGTTCGCGTGTCACGTGACTGCACGTATACGCGTCTGGTCTATGTTTCACTTTAGATTTGATGTGCGTCTGGTCCCTGTGGCCATCTTGAGGCCGTATGGGAGTGTTACAGGCGCTGGTGAATGCAACTGATATATCATATTTACTGTTTGAAAGCATTAGTTCCAAAATGCATTTATTGCGATGATTGCACATTCTAATTCAAATTGATCATATTAAATGGTGATATCCTGCTGCCACCGATCTGGATCGTGAGTGTATCTTTTTTGGGTGGATTCTTCGTATTCCTGGGTGTTCAAAATCATTGGACATTGAAACAGTTCTTTCTAGAGCTCCCATCATTAAACAAACATGGATACAGAACTGTTGGTCCAGAGGTCAAAAACACGGTGGCATCAGTTTGTCTGTTGAATGATAGTTAAACACTGCTTAGAAGAAAATGCCCCAATCGACCGCTGAGTTTAAGCCATTTTTGACTGTGTCCAAATCGAAAATCCATTTCTGTTCACAGTTACGTAGTGCCAGATCTCTATTTCCTCCTCTCTTTGAGATCTGGACCGTTTGGATGATGAACCAGAACATTTCACATGGTTTGTGTTTCAAACGAAGGTAGTGAGCAACCAGAGGTTTGTTCGGTGTTTGATTTCTGATGTTGGTTCGATGTTCCCCTATGCGTGTTTTTATATTTCTTTTTGTTTTGCTGATGTAAAGAAGTTGGCACGGGCACTGGATTGCATATACTACCCATTGGGAGCTGCAGTTTGTAAAAGATTTAAGTTGCCATGTTCTTCCTTTCAGGATGACATTTTTCAAGTTTTTTGTTAATGAACAGACAGAGCAGTGGCCGCATCTAAAGTGCCCCATAACAGGTGGTAGATGCCAAAGTGTTTTTTGTGCATCCACTTTCTTAGTTGCCTTTGGGTACGTATAGACAAGATTGTCTCATAGGTTTTTTTGTCTTTTAAAGGCAATTCTCGGGGGGGCTGGGTTGAATTCTTCTGTTTTTATAATGTGCCAGTTTTTTAGAAACAGTTTCCGTAAGTCGTGGCTGATAGGGCTAAAGGTTGTGACACATGTCAGTCATCTTTCCCAAAGTTGTTTGTGATGACAGCGGTCCTGACCTAGCAGACATTGGTAGGTCACAAAACTTTTGCGTGCTACAGTGGACTCCTAGACCCAGTGATACAGGGACAGTTCCCTTGTGAGCAAGCTTAAGCCGCAGTGAATTTTGTGATTCAAAAATCTTTGACCATTACTATGGCTTTTTTTCACTGTGACATGGGACATGGAGCATGTGATATTTTCGATTTTAGAAAAGGGGGATGAGGGGATTTTTGTTGATGTGTCTTCAACCATCAACCAGGAGACAGGTGCGAGGCCTGCGCATACAATTGCCTTGTTGAAGGGACATATCGGGTCAGACTCAAGAGACATTTGCATTCTCATCACTCTGCACAAGCGGGAATTAGTATAGAGGCGCTGGAAATTAGTAACAGGAAGGCAGTCACTATTTCTTCTGACTCTCGTAAGTCACCTCCACTATTCATTCTGGGTTATGTGAGGAAGGCATGGTATCAAAAGTAGACACAGACACAAACATAAATTTTGTAGTTTACTGGGGTTGGTGGACATCCTAATTGGCCCTAACTCTAAAATGGGAATAATTTTGACCATGAAATAAACAACAAGTCAGTCTCATCAAAATAAAAAGGCCTACACTAAGAAAACCTAACCTTGCCCTCCTTCTCAAATGACAAATGTGTAAAGGGAATATAAAAAGGAAAAATAGTGTCTTAAAAGAAATGTCAGAATGGCTCAGGTAACAACTCTCTTCCTCATGTTCAGAAGCACAGTGTTTCGAGAGTGTGTTTGAAAGGATAGGTGGATGGCACAGTTCTGTTAGTCTTGCACACTCTGGCTTGCTGGTACGATTCAAAAGGTCAGGCTTGGGCTTCTAGCTTTTGACAGTCAGATCAATTCTTTAGGTGTCATCTGCCTTACCACAAATATAAAGTTCTTCTCTTGGCTTTCAATTTGCCACTATTCAACACAGGCTTCCCTCCTGTTAGGTGGAGCCTTCACTTCTCATCACATTCAACTCTTCAATTCATCACAGGTCAGCACAGGCTTCTCTCCGCCGGGCCCGAGCCTGCCTTTCTCTTTGTGGGTGTTCACTTCCCCATGTTATGTCCTTCACACTTAACTTTCACTCTACCACAGTTCAGCACAGGCTTCCCTCCTCCGGGCTCGAGCCTGTCTTTCTTTTTTACTGTTGAAGACCTTCGAAACTGCAAGGATTTTACATAGACCTCTGCTTGACCACTTCAACCTCCTTTATAACAATTTGACAATCCACAATCTTCATAACACCAATGCTCCATGGTACTTGTAGTCTCCTTATTCTATTTCCATGTGCCCTCTTTGCATCTATCAAAGTTCACATGCAACATCAATACTTCTTAGTACTTGTAGTTTTACTTGTGTCCTCTTGGCATCTTTCAAAGTCCACATGCAACACCAATAATTATTGCTACCTGTAGCTTTACTTTTGCTCTCTTGGCATGTTTCAAAATTCATGTCCTTTTACTTTTGCCCTCTTGGCCTGTTTTCAATGTTCAAATAGCTTGCTTTTCACTCAATACATTCTCATTCAGGATTGCGGTTACTTTCTTGCCTTCATTTCATACTTTCAAATACTCAGAACATTTCACAGAGACATTTGAATTTCGCAGGACCACTCTTTTACTTTGTATACTTTTCTCAGCAATCAATAATTGTTCTCATCATTAGGTCTATTATTGGTACACACGCAACCTTCCACTCTTGGTGCATGCCTCTTTTGTTCCTAACACAAACCAGGCTATTGTTTGCCTTCGATAACTCATTGGTCGCATTAATTGGGCTTCTATCATCAATGATTTTCATGTAGCAGTCAAGGGAGTTCCAAATGCATCCTCTGCTCCTCCCCAACTCCATTGTCCAGCCGGGAGGGTAGCAGGACGCCTGGAAGCACTTTGAAGGTTTCCCATTTCCACTAACTTGTTTTCGGTCATAGAATGCTTGCGGCTTCCCGAAAGGATGAAATTCTCTCCTGGCCCTTTCTCGTTCTCCGCAGCAACTGATCAGCCCCTTGGCCTTCCAATTTCCATAGACTGGTTCACATCAGCTCCGAAAGAGCTATTACTTCTCACACCCATCCTCCCTCAAAGTGTGCCTGTGCACACCACCTTTTATTCTGACATGGAGTGTTAACAAGTGGCAGGTGTATGTAATTCATATCACGTACCTGACTCTGCCTGATCTCATTAGAGGGACAGAGCTGTTGCAAGTCAGTAGAGGTAATCATCATGGCCTCATTCCCCATCTTCCTCTAGTGTTGTTAGTGTAAAGTGGGGAGGAATTATGGGAGTTGTAGTTCCCATAAAATAAGCAGGGATAGCGGTTAGTTGGGTTAATGAAAAAGGGGGATACCATGTCTCACCATCAGGTGCTTCACCCCCACTCCCTGAGGGCCGCCTAGCCAGGTGATGCTCTCTCACTTGTCCACCCCCAGGGTCGGGATTCAAAAGCGATGAACTTTCCCTGGCCACCTGAGTATGGGATCACCAGGGACTAGGCTGTGAAACACCCTCTGGTTTTCACAGTTATTAAGATGCAGAGAAGAGGGTTTAGGAGGTCTCCTAGCCAGCATGATGTACTGATATCCCAACTAATTGAAGTGTTAACTTTGCCAGAAAAAATAAGTTTGGTTAAATGCGCTGCACATACTAACTGCACTAATGTAATAGCTCCCTGAATGATGCCGCAGACAAAGTGGCTAAGCAAGCAGCATATTTACCTTTTACTTATTCCCATAAAATTGAAACCATGTCCCAGCAGGTACAGTTACCAGCCCCATAAAACGTAGTCCCAGTGCGACAGAGCATAAATATGCAAGAGAAAGCCCCTAGAGAAGAACAGGAGCTCTGGAAGGAATGGGGATGTGTTCTCTCACCCACAGATTTGCTGTGGAGACAGGAGGTGATGGGGAAAGCAGTCGTGCCAGTAGAGATGCTTCTCTTGGCTCTAGAGCAGCTACACTGCCTGTCACATACTTCTTGGTGACAAATCACAGCAGAGGTCCAGGAGAACTGGTTTATCCCTAACCTACAAGAACAGGTAAGTAGATGTGTAGGGAACTGTGTAGTGTGCAAGGAATTAAATCCCAAAAATACCATGAGGACTGTCAAGGAGGTCCTGCCTAGGTCTTCTGGTCCATTCAAGGAGCTCCACATTGAAATTATGGACAAGATCACTAGCTGTAGTTGTTTCAGATATTTTATTGTTGTTGCTTGTCCATTCTTCCAGTGGCTTGAGGTTGGTCCCTGTGTACATCATTATGCTAAATCAGTAACAAGACTTCTGGTGAGAAAGGTATTTCCAAGATTGGGAAGTTTGAGGTCCTAAAACTCTGACAATGGAACACAATTTTTCAATTCCTTGTTCGCAGAAATCACATCACTTTTGGGGATAAAACACAAGCTTTGTTCAGTTTACCATCCGTAGGCCAAATAGATTGTAGCAAGTCTAAATGGGATTCACCGCCACTCTGGAATAACTTCTCCTTCTCGTGCATCAACTTGCCCAGAGCGTTTCTCAGTGTTCCCCCTTTTAACCATGTGGGGAGAGGTAGCAGGTTTTTGTAGTTAAGATCAAATGCCTGACCCTGCCTGATCTTATTCGTGGGGCATGTCCAATGTATTGCATGGGTGGTACTCCTTTCAGCCCCAGATCTCCTCTTCTTCAGCTCAGAGTTTGTGTAGAAAAGCTGGGATCTGTGAAGTTGGACTATCCTATAAAAACGAATGGGACAGGTGTATTTGGAAAGGGGGGATATCATGTCTCGCCATCTGGCGTTCCATCCCCACTCCCCTGGGACCCCTCTGTGATGATGGAAATGCATTGGAGGGACATGGCCTCCCTGTCCTTGCCCTGTAGTCCTTTTTCACTTATGTTCTGTATTGTTTTCTGCCCAGGAGTCCATGTGGGACTCCTGGCAGTGCATCTCTTCTTGTTTTTGGTTTGATGTACAGACCCATGGGATACCCTTATGGCACCCATGGATGGGGGTGCAACCCTTTGCCCCTAGTGTATGTTTTTGGGCACCTGTGTGTGGCCCACAGAGCAGGGTATGGGCTGGTGGCAGCTCCATGCTAAATTTGACAGGTGCTCTGAGTATCCTCCATTTTGGGATACCTAGGGCCCTGCCATTGTAATCAGTTGATTCCTGATAGGAACCAAGATGGCCCCTGTGGCTTCTTGCTTTCTATTTCCTGTTACCTTGTTTTCCCAAAGTCCTGGCTGGGAAGCCCTGACTCTGTAGCTTCCCCCTGACTGGCTGTTGGGTCGCAGTTCCATATATGGCGTTGTTGTGAAGTCCAGGACAGACTTGCTGGAGCCTTCCAAGTGACTGTATGTTGTGGGTACACCCTGTGGGTGGGACCTGGGTGCATGGAGTGCGTGAACAATATGCATTTCTTGTTGTGGCTGTCTGGTTTCTGGTATGAGAGACAAAGACTGAGACAGCCCTGCCCGAAACTGGCATGAATACAGTGTGTAGTGTTGAATGGCTGGCTACTTGTCCCAATCCACATTCCTTGTTGTGAGTGTCTGAGAGGGAGGGGTATGGTCTGAATGCACTGTATGTCTGATTGGCTGACTGACTACATGAATGCCCTTCTGTATGATTGGCTGCTGAGTGTGACCCAGCAGTGTGGATGAGAGGCAGAATAGTATATCTGGGGACCTCTCACCACTGGAAATTGTTCAGAAGCTGTGTCTACACTTGAAGAGTAACTGGAACTGCTGAACCTCGACGCCCAGCTGGAAGAAGAAGAACTGCTGCTGCATTTGCTTCAACCGATCCGAAAGCTGCCGAGTTAGTCGAGAACTGATCCGAGAGAGGACCTGCCTAGGCGCCATCTTCCCGTGCTCCAAGGGACCATCGAGCACTGCTAACCTTCGCCGAAGCTCCCTGTGAGACAGACCCTCGAAAGGCTGACGACCGGAGACGGGGACCGTCGAGGAGAACGAAGTGAAGCACCCGGACATCGACACTGTCGAAGTCCATTGCCGTCAACCAGGGTTCGGAGTCTCGTCGTAACCGCTGGAGGCCTGTCGAAGCTGTGTTGCCCAGAAGAGGGGACCGCTTGACGTTGTTCCTCCGAAGACCGCAGCCGCCCGCTCCTTTGCCTAAGACTGTTGAATCGAAGGACTCCCTTGTCCGCACCGTCAACCGCTTTATCCCGCCGGAGAACGTCGAGGACGCCAACGTGCTGAAGAGAAACCTCTGGTGGGTTTCCCGCCACCCAAAGACCACAAAGACTATGAAGACTTGATGCCCTTGTTGGGCCACAGTTCTTCACAAACGCTTTGTGGTCCTGAACTAGCAATCGCCGAGGTGCCCCGCACACCTCATGCTCGCAGGACGAGCACCGCCTGGATCGACGCCGTGGTCTCAGCACCCTCAAAGTTTTCATCGATGCCAAGTTCACCTTCTTCGACGCCTCTCGACGATCCGTGGCTCCTTCCTTAAAGGGAGTCACTCAAGAGGTTCCATCGACGCCTCTTCGAAGAACTCTGCTCCACCAGGTACATTGGGGGGTAGAAACATGATAGAAGGAAATAAGACTTATAGAACAATATATGGACTGGGCTTGTGATACATCTTTGCTTTACAGGTTGCCCAGTTGGGGGGATCGCCACACAGAACTGTGTCTAGTGATAGGGTCCAGTATTCTGCCAATTGTTCTAATCAACTGCTTTCCTCCTATGTCTACTGTTGGTTACCTTTATTAATTAATTTGTGTGACATTGATCTGATAATAATTGTGGTACCACATTAGAACTGTATATATTTGCCATTGTAGATTTTCTGAGCACAAAGTGAGTGATTGTGATAGTGTACATAACCTGGAATATTAATTATATAAAGACTGTGTTTTAAGTAATACAGTGTGTGGACATACCTTTGTGGGGGCTTAGGGACTACACTGTACTCAAGAACCAGCCTGTATCTCCTCCTGAGAAGCTAGGCCTTGATTGCTCGACCACGTACCAATAATAGAGAATCTTGGCTGGGGTCCTCTGTGCCTCTCCTCTACCGTATAGAGAGTAGGAGTACAGACCCCCCCTCCAGTCTTTACACCCCTCACCCAGGTGATCCTCCCCCATTTGGCTACCCCCAGGGTCTGGATCCAGAGGCGATGGTCATGCCTTGTCCACCTGAGCAAGGGATCCAGGGTCTATGCAGTGAAACACCCTCTGGTTTCTCACAGCAGATTGAGATCTTTAGTATTTTGCTACATTTGTTCTCTCATTCCCATGCTTTTGGCATCCCCAGGGTGTTTATCCCAAGTGAGGTAGAGGTAGCAGATCCACTACGTCTAGTGCACTGTGTGCAGGGTCTGAGAGCTGTTTAAAGGGCAGTCAATTACAGCATCTATCGTACCAATCAATGAAGACTGTTCAGTTCCCGATCGTAAAGAGCAGCAAAATATACAGTGTGTTCAAAGAGCTCAAGTGACTTTGAAAGGGGCTATTCTTTCACAAAATCGATGGGAGCAAGTGGTGCAGTGTTGCAGAGCTGGAGAAATGAGGGGATTATCAGAAGAAGGGGTGGCACAAATAAATCAAGACTGAGGGACAGTGTGGAACAATTATTTCAACATCCACCGTGGCTCAAAGAGCCAGAAAAACCTGTTAAGATGCAGAGAGTTGTCCAGTTTTCTCTGTGTTTTAAGGGAGATGGCACAGCGCCCATTGGCATAAATGGGAACTGCAGCTGCACGCTTCCCATCACTGATCTGGCTGGAGGGACTGCTGCTCTTCTCAATAACTTCTGGGCCTGTGGACAAAAACACACAAGCAGTTGCATTCAGCCTGGTGAGGTGTGTGCAATTTCTCTACTATTCACAAGCCCATTCTCATCATCCCTGCGGAACATTTAGTTTTGGCCTGACCAATGCCCGAAGTTGCATCTGTGCCCCCTTTGTCCCCTGTGTCCCTTGCATCCCATTCATTATTTTATATGGACAAACCAAAGACTACGTTTGACGGCGAGAATCAGGACCATTTGCCACATAGGAGATGATCTAATTACCTTTCAGCAGCATTATCAAAAGATTTAGAAGACATTTCCAGTCGATACCGGCTGTTTAGCCAGATAGAGACATTTGTTGCATCTCTCATGGCACCTGGCATCCAAGCAGTGCAAATGCCAAATGGCTCAATTTGATCAGGCACAAATCTTTGCTATACATGATGAAAAAAGATTCAGCACGTTGTGCCATTAGAGAAATGTTGTGTGCCGTAAGGGTAATGGCTTTGCAGAACAGGTACATACTTGACCTCCGGACAGCAATGGAGAATATGCCATACAATTGGGAGCACCTTTTGCATATTTGGGCCTCCCAATCACACAGAAAACGTTACCCTGACAAAAACCGTTGATGCCTTGCATGAACTCACAGTGATCATGGAGAATGAGGCAGGAAGTACCAACAAATCATGGGTTGTTTTCTTGAGTACCTTCTTGGTTGAAACTCGCTGTGAAGATCCGGTTGCTATCTTTTCCCCTATTTTTTTCTGTTCCTGTCAATTTCTCGTATGAAGTTGCTCTGCCCAGGTATTGACAGCTGCTGCTATGATGACTCTGACCCTGTCCAAGTCTAGGGTCACTACCACTTCTTCCCATATGGGTACTCAAACTCAAGTTGTCTTGTGTCCTCCACCAAATTGACATGATTGTGTGGAGCTGCGGGTAGATTGCAGGCATTGTTGGGGGACAAGTTGAGATTGTTCAGTGGAGGAATATGACCATATTGGAACCAGTGTGAGAGAGATGGCTGTAGGGTTGTCCCCCAAGAAGATGATTATGATTTGTTAGTTAAAGAA
The DNA here is from genome assembly GCF_040938575.1 of Ambystoma mexicanum. Classification (NCBI taxonomy): domain Eukaryota; kingdom Metazoa; phylum Chordata; class Amphibia; order Caudata; family Ambystomatidae; genus Ambystoma; species Ambystoma mexicanum. The sequence continues at coordinate 144,916,623 of NC_090937.1, forward strand.
TTAACTAAAGGGGGGAATGTTGGGTGGTCAAAAAAGGTCCCCACGAGCAAGGGGGTTTATGTTGAACGCACTATATTGATGACTGGGGGTACAGCAATATGAGCGCAATGTTGCAACTTCATATGTATCCAGTGTCGTTAATTGTGGATGGAATATGTTTCTTTTTAGTGTTATTTGTTTAGAACTGATACATATTAGCTTACACATGCACAGAAAAATAAACTGTTAAAACCACCAATTGAAACATGAACATAATTCACACATGGGGTGCTCTGAAGTACGTGGAAACTGAGAGACAGGGAAGGGTTTTAATGCACATGCAGGGAAGAGGACTGGTCATTGATAAGCCACTGTGAAATTAATTAAACGTGCATGTACTACTGATAAAAACACATAGGGAATTTGTGAATCTAAATGTAGTGGGCTTTTTTACAAATGGGTTAGAACACAGCAGTCAGGGCTGTTTGCCAAGTGAATTTTGTCTTTTGAGAAATTGATTCTGCAGGATTTTAGAGGCCCGGGAACAGGTAAATAAGTAACTTCAAGCTTTGCGGGCAGCTCAGCTGAAGGAGACGACCATAGGGTTTATGGTTTCATAAATATCACAAACGGATTACTGTGAATTGTACAAAAAAAATGTAAGGAGAGGGTGACAAGGAAATAATCGAGCTTGCCCTTTCCGACCAAGGCCTTTGAAACCTCTGCAGAAGGAATCGTAAGACGGCGAACAATAGCCAGCGTGTGTAGTAGCAGATGTCGAGAGTAGACAAGACACTCCTCCGCTGATAACGAAGCTGGGGAGAGAAACTTATCTCTGTGGTACCAACCTTGGCTCCAAAGAGAAAGAAAGACAAGGAGTTCATCACAGCCAGTGAGTCGAGGGGAGAGTTATTAAGCAACAGAACTGTGTTGAAAGAAAAGTAGCAAGCGGCTAATTAAACTGTGAAAGCATAAATAGATATTTATACTAGAAGGTGGGAAAACCAGCAACAGTTGAGTCCCGCACTACATGGGTGCTCATTCATGAAACTCTGGGCTATTACCAGATTGTCGAAACTACCATAACTAGAAGGCCTAGGGAAAGGTGAAAAGGGGTCAAAGTGGTCATACAGGGGTCTTGTAAAATTCTGTGTACAGTCAAAAGTCTTTGACCAACAGATGATCATCTGTCGGTCAAAGACATAAATCCTGCATCATAAGAGTTGAATGAGAAAGGAACGATTGATATGATTGGCAAGAGTGAACCCGAAAGAGGGATGCCCATAAAAGGGGGCGCCAAGAGAGAGCTATTGCAGGACCTGGTATCATTAAGGAACGTTCTAGGGATCTGCACCCAGAAAATAGGGGAATCAAGGGGTGAAAGGCATCACCCAATGTGAAAACAGAAAATAACTTTTGTTTATTATTTTGAATTCATCAGGCCCACAGCAGCTAGAGGCCTTTTTTCTTAGAAAAGAGACTTGACCAGTGAAGGCCTTGATTTCTGAGAGCGGAACTGTGGAAAGCTTGAGCTAGTGTTGTGCTCTAAAGTCTTACCTTGTCTCGTGCTGAAAAGGTGGGGAACAGAGAATCCAACTACTGCATCCTGACTTATTATTTGTGAACCCTTACTACTTTCTTATGAACATTAACCCACACTTAATTGGTATTTAGTTTAAGGTTTGGCAATCAGTGTTTCTTAGTATAGGCCCTTTTATTCGACAAGACGCAACTAGGACTGCCTTATTATTGTTTGATGGTCGAAGGTTGCTCCCACCTTAGATTTAGGTTAAGATTAGGCATTTTTCCAACCTACCTGTACTGTTTAATAAACACCCATGAACTGTGATCACGTGTATTTGCCTTTACGGTTGCCACCATGAATCCCTTCCAACATGCACTTGTTCCTCAGGTGGTGGACCAAAATTGGGTTAAGGTGAATAAGGGCCCTGACACCACAATCATCTCACCATCATTGTCAGCATCTTCCAACAACTATCCATCGTGTGATGCTGGAAATGCCTTTTGGAGGGACAAGGCCTTCTAGTCCTTGTCCTACCACTTATCTGTCTGTGCTTTATGTTGGTTTTCTGCCTCTGTAGTCCAGCCTGGACCTCTGGCAGTGCAACGCTACATTTTTCCTTCTGGTGAACAACACCGAAGGGATACCCTTAGAGCACCCATGGACAGGGATATACCCTTGATCCCCTTATGTGTGTTTTGGGCCACTTGCATATTGCCCACAGAGCAGGGTATGGGCTGGTGGAGATGCATGCTTACTTGACGGTGGCTCTGAGTGTCCTCCATTTTTGGGACACCCTGGCCCTGCCATTGCATTCAATGGATTCCTGGTCAAAGGCAAGACAGTCACTGTAGACTCTTGGTTTCTACTTCCTTTACACCTTGTTTCCCAAAGTCCTAGGAAGCCCTCACTCAGACCCTTTCTCCCTGACTGGCTGTTGGGTGGAAAGACCATATATGGCACTGGGGCTGCCTCCTGTCAGACTGACTGGAGCTTTCCCAGTGACGGTGTGCTTTTTGTACACCCTTGGGGTGGGACCTGTAGGAATAGAGTCTGAAGTCAACTCAACACTGACTGAAACTGGAGTGAATGCAGGGTAGTACTCTGTTATGGGTGTCTGGTTTGGGTGAATGACCTGAATGATTGTGAGCCTGATTGGCTCTCTGCCTGCATGAATGCACTTGTGTATGATTGGCCCTAGTGACCTCAGCCTAAGTGAATGGAGAACAAATGTGTATAACTAGGGACCTCTCACTCACCAATTTGTTCTGAAGCTGACTCTTAAAACTGAAGCTGTTCTGAAGCTGAATCTCAAACCTGAAGCTTGAATGCTGGAGCCAGTTGGAGGAAGGAGTCTGCTGCTGCATATCTTCAAGGAATACAAAGACTGCTGAGCTGACCCAAGGACAAAATCAAGAGAGGACCTCTTTACGAGCTATGGGGGACCAATGTGCGTGCACCTACTATTCTTCATCAGAAGTACCCTGGAAGCCAGTCCTGTGTGCCTGCCACCCAGATAAGTAGTCTTCATGAGTCCAGAAGAGGAGTGCTTGAACATCCTGATCCAAAGAATTCCACTTGTGCTGCCTTGCGTCATGAGGAGTGTTTGTGACCACTAGAAGCCAGATTGCTACGTTTCACCAAGAAGAGGGGGTACAATGGCAATGTGTTGCTTGACACCCAGAGCAGTAGAAGTTCCACCTGATGAAAGAATCATTAAAGGGACATCCCCGACATCACATCTGATCACTTATTCCCACCGAAGAAGATACCAGTTCTCTGTGTGCAGAGAAAGATCTGCTGGTGGGTTTCTGGCCACCAAAAATTGAAAAAGAGATCCTGAGGCTAGAGTCATGGTGAGGATCCATAGTCCAGTCCAGTGCTTGCGTCCAGGTCATCCGAATCCTTCCAAATGTCCATGCTGAGGCTGCAGCACCAAAGAACCAAATGTCGGTAAACCACACAATCTTGAAACCCTATACCTAATTCTGCCAAAGCACCTGTCATCACAGAAAGCCAGCCAAGAGCGCGAAGGGTCCTACCCTTTTCAGGCAGGCCTTTTCAGAGTCCACAGCCAGTTTCAACTTTGTGGGTCACCCACAGCCGGAGTAGCAACCCGTCAATGGATGAGACCACAAGACTGAAAGTGCTGCCTTTCCAATGTTGTCTAGTTTCTCTTTTTCTCTTGGCCTCGACATTCCGGCGACTCCTTCTTTCAAAGGGGGGACACCTTATTGTACTATTGAAGTACTATTATTTGGGGTCAAAAAATATTGCATGATGGCAGACTATTTGATGAAATGTCCTTTGCCGTATATTCGTATGACAATATTTGCAGTTCAAATTCAACCTGTGGCACACAAGAGCAAAACTATTGTCACTTTTGCACAAATATATTAGGGAAAGAGACCTTACAACATATAATTGTGGAGTGTCCCATGTTGGATACGAAAAAACAAATCTAGTTTAAAAATCTATTTACCATATATTATCCAGTAGACTCTGATCAAATTTGGCTGATGATTTTTTTATAGCACTAAATTAGCGGTCAGAATGGCAATAGTCCATATCTTGGACTCAGTTTTTCTGCAACCTGAAAACAAACCTAGTAAGATGATTGGATGATATACCTAAATAAGAACTAAACAACTTGAATACCATTTGTAGAATATGTTGTGACGGAAGTCTTAAAAATATACATTTTATATATTCAGTATAATGATGTTAATTTATATATTTTTTTATTATTATTATTATTTTTGCTTGTGCATCATGCCAAATTTTATTGAGTTTTAATAATATTTTCATCTGTATTGTAACAAGTTAACATAATGTTTTAAGATGTGGTCTAAGATGCAAAGAACTGAGAAGTGAACAATTGTTTTGTAAATAATTGCTTTATTGATTGACATTTGAAAGGTTGATTTTATCAGCCAACAGAATAAAAAAATAAAAAAAGGGGGGGTCCTTTCGAGTGAAGCCAAGAACCTCCACCTATTTACCTGCTAAGGCACCAAAGGTACTGTGATGAGGAAGAGCATCTTCCAGACTCAGGAATCATCCATGGTTCCCAGGTTTGCCTTGGATCCTGTTCTCCAGTAGCACCTCATGTACTTTGGGGTGGTGGAACCTGTAGAAGTAAAGCAGAGAATGATTGAACATTTGTGTACTGACCTCTAATAGAAAAGGTAAGGTACACGTTGCCCAAGTGGGGGGATCCTCACACAGTATTACGATTTTAAGCCTAAAGAAAGTTTACTGCATATGTTCTGAAACAAACCTGCATTTCTTCCTTGATCTATGCATCTACACCTTGTTTATGATTGCTATGCTTTTTAAACTGAATCTGAAGTATTGTGTGGTACCACATGGAGTATTTATATTTTTGCCAGTATTAGAATACAATTACCATAGTACAAAGGGTTATTTATGTATATATTTATATATTTAGTAAAAAACGGACATTATGGTTCAAAATAAAACCGAAAAACCCCTGAAATTCACCAGTTATGGTAAGCTTAGCAAACATAACTCGTGCCACCGTGCACTGCTAACATTAACACCCAGGACATCAAAGATGACATCACAAATGTCATTGATGAAATTGTACATATATATGATATAATGAAAAATAAATGTTGTGTGTGTTAATTTAGTCCTTTGTGTTTTTTAAAAAAAGAAGCCAGTTTTGGTGTCCGCGGACAACACGGGTGTCCTGAAATGTTCGTAAATAAACAAAATGGGGGTGTCCTGAGGACGCTATACCTGTCCGTACTGTTCGTAGGCAGGTTGAAACTGTTCTAAGAACACATCAAGTGTCCCGGGATGTTCATAAATAAACAAAATGGGGGTGTCCTCAGGACGCTATGCCTGTCTGTATTGTTCGCAGGCGAGTTGAAACTGTTCTAAGAACATACGCGGTATTCTGAAATGTTCGTAAATAAACAAAATGGGGGTGTTCTGAGGACGCTATGCCTGTCCGTATTGTTCGCTAGCAAGTTGAAACTGTCCTAAGAACACATGCGGTGTCCTCAAATGTTCGTAAATAAACAAAATGGGGGTGTCCTGAGGATGCTGTCCGTATTGTTCATGGGCAAGTTGAAATTGTTCTAAGAACTCATCAAGTATCCTGGGATGTTCGTAAATAAACAAAATGGGGGTGTCCTGAGGACGCTATACCTGTCCGTATTGTCCGTAGGCAAGTTGAAACTGTTCTAAGAACACACGCAGTGTTCTGAAATGTTCGTAAATAAACAAAATGGGGGTGTCCTGAGGATGCTATGCCTGTCCGTATTGTTCAAAGGCAAGTTGAAACTGGTCTAAGAACACAGGCGGTGTCCTGAAATGTTCGTAAATAAACAAAATGGGGGTGTCCTGAGGACACTATACCTGTCCGTACTGTTCGTAGGCAGGCTGAAACTGTTCTAAGAACACATCAAGTGTCCTGGGATGTTCGTAAATAAACGAAATGGGGGTGTCCTGAGGACACTATACCTGTCCGTACTGTTCGTAGGAGGGTTGAAACTGTTCTAAGAACAAACGCCTGTCCGTAACTGTTTGGTTCACTTGTGTCGCACTTTTAATTAGTTTCAGGACCCGAACAATGTCCATAGAACACCAACGCGCATGCGCAAAACAGTTTCAGTGCATTTGGTGTCCTGCGCACACCCGTTCCCTTCGCGGACATGTTTGAAATACCATCATGCGACCCCGCCCATGCTGAGCGTGTGTTCTGACTGCGGACACTGTTCATGTCCACAAACAATTTAAAACTACCTTTTCAGGCAATCCACAATATTTTATAATAATAAATCACCATAGCACAAGTTCCAGACAATAATCCTGACTTTCTACATACTTTTTGGGGCTTTTTGAGCCTTTTTTTGGTATTCGATCTGTCTGCGGACAGCGCGGGCGTCCGCGAAGCGCGCACCAGCACCCCTATAAAAGGCCACACCCCAGAGCTCATCCTCATTGTGTTTCTGGCTACCTGACAGAACACTGTACTTTGGCTGCCAACCTTCATGATTTTTCAGAAACCTGATGGCAACCATGGCTCCTCTGCTTCAACCTGGCGCTACAGCTGCTTCAGCACCACCCCCATCCACTCCACCACCACCACCTCCCAAAGGGCCTGAAGAGGGGAACAGGAGTGAGGATGTAGAGGAGGATGAAGAGGATGAGGTAGTGGAAGTCCCAATACCAGCACTCGCCGTGACTCTTGGGTGTGGCGGTTATTTACCATTCATGGTAACGTACCCAAGGCGCGTGCGAACAAAGTCACCTGCAACGAGTGCAAAATGGTGCTTAGTCGCAGGAGGCTTGGTTCGTACAGCTTTGGTACGACAACTATGAAGCGAAACCTAAGGTCGTTCCATGGTGGGGCCATTTGCATTGTTGTACCTTGCGAGGAGCTTAGTAGGTTGAGATCCTCTACTACATCCTCCATTTCCGATCCTGTCACCACAAGGAACACTCCTGTGGGAGATTGTATCCCTCCAGCTGCCTCACAGGCCATTCGCAATGCTGATGACCCTTACCTTTCGAGGGTCACAGTTGTGTGTATGTACTGTGACACAGTATTCTGCAGGGGGGAGAGACTTCATAGTGCTTTTGAGACTATGGTCTCAGAGCACGAGAAGACCTGCCCACTACCTAAGTAAGGCCCACCCTACATCTTCCTCTCTCCTCCTGCCCTTTCTGATCCCCATGGTTGGTGTCCCCCCTTACCCTCCTTTCCCCTCCTCTCCTAGTGTGTCATGTGTAAAAAACCAAAAAATATATAAAACAACAAATATGAAAAAAGCCTCTTTTCAGAGCGGCCTTTCACAGTTTAAAAATAGAAGTGGCATTTTTTAGAAGTCCGCGGACAGTTCGCAGACATCTAAAATTTTGGGGTGCTGCCCTATCATAACCATTGCACTTTTCTCTGGGAGGAAGTGGTGGCTCTGAAAATAGCCTTCTGGTGGTGTTTATTTGTGTTTGAAAAACTTGAAATGGTCTACAACTACTGCAAAATGCATGGCTGAAATTCCAAAAAAGGTTGCAATGCATTTTGTACATTTCTCCAAAAAATCTGATTGCCAGCATAAGTAAGATGGACTCCATCTCTGCGAAAAATGTATGTGCTACAAAACATATTTTCATTGTGAAAAGAGGACATGCCAACATCTCTTAGAAAGGCACAAACAGCCTTATTGACATTGCGCCTCGCTTTCTCCATTTGTGGACCAAATGAAGAAGAACGCAGCCACATTTATCTCTGCGCAATCCGAGAAAAAAGTACTTGAGAATTTGGAAACATGTCCATGACCTTCCCAAGTCCTTCTTTCATTGCAAATTGCAAAGAAATTCCAGACACATGTCCTAAACTATTCCCTCCACAATGAATTATCATTATGTCTGGATGAAGCTCTTTCTCCAAAGTAGCACAGAGAGGTAGCAAGTCCAGCCACTTCATTCCATGCACTCCATGCCAGTGCACTTCCACATGTGGGAATCCAAGATCTACAGCTACTCCACAGCTTTCTGCATGCAGCTTTAACCAATGTATCCACGAGTCTCCCATAAACCAGAGAATCTGTTCTCTGAAACACACAGCCATAGCTATCTGTTCTTCTCTCAGGAAAAATGCTTTCTGACAAACTCTCTGCTGACACAACACACCCACTAAACTTTACTGACCAATACCTTGCTCTGCTCATTCTCAGTTGCATGCCTCCTCACCCCAAAATCCCCATATGTAACACGCAATGTCCGCAGACTACCGCCATGTCCACGGACATATCGTAACATGGACAGCCCTTCTAAAATTTCCACTTCACTCTCTGTGCCATTCCCTCATTGGATACAGCTAAGCAGTCAAACAACCATCCACCAATCACATCTAAGACCTCTACATCTAACTCCATCATCATAGATCAGCACTTCAATGTACTGTTAATCACTCTGAGGACAAGTGTCAAATCATTGGAAAGCACCTACTACAAGAACTACTGTACAAGTCTCCAAGATTTCTACTTGCAGCTGCATGCATATCCATTTGCATGAACACAAATTACAGGTATGCATATTTTCTGTATAGTACATGTACAATTCTTATAAATGCATATAAACAGATTAACTGTCTTTTAACCTGTATAACCTATAAAATGAACTTACTGTCATTTTTCCCATCTGCTATAATCAACTGTCACTTCCAAACCTATCTGCTATTTAATTTCTTTTTTCACACACATTTGCAAAGCATGTTGTACTAACATAATTAAAGTAAAATATAAAGACTGCACATAGTCAAACGAAATTGCATGCACACACTGTATTCAGATATAAAACAAGAATACTTGTACAAAAACATACAAATCAATGTCTAAATTAACATCAATGCTATAAACACACAAAATTACTAATTTCTTTCCTTTGCAATTGCAGTGAAGACCACTCTCATGAAAATCAGCAGCAGAATCTGAAGTACAAACAACAACTCAGAAGAAACCTGTTCATTCCACAAAAAAAGTAAGTTAACTACCACCATAATATTTTTACTATTACTCAAACACACTGTGGGGTTCATTCATGGTATTTCTGCGCCTACAAACAGAGATTGTGCACCATTCTGTCCACAAATCCCCATTTTTTAAACAGGGATTTGCAGGCAGAATGGCGCACAAATCCCCATTTTTTTGACGCACAAAGGACATAACTCAGCCCCTAGAATTTTAATATTATAGAATAAAGAACTGTTTTAATTTGATACCATTATATGTACTATGTGTGCTTCTCCTCACCACTAGCTTACTTTCTACTGTCATCTAAACCCCAGTTTAGTAGCACATAAATTCAAGAATACCCATCCCAACTAGTTGTAGGTGCCCAATGCACAATCACACACCATCCCATACATCTTTATCATCATACTCAAACACTCATGCACACAGAACACATATATTGCAGAACACCCCAAGCCATACCTTCTTTATTTTTTTCAACAGACCCTAAAGAATGCCTACCAAAAATCAAGTCCGTAGAAAGCAACGCAGAAGTAGAGCAAATGAAAATAGAAGTGTCCAAAATAAGCATCCATCTCTAGCAGAATTTGTAAAAGAAGTTCAAGCAAAACACCTAATACAGTAATTTAGCGAAACAAAACACAAAACAAGCTTCAAGTACAGAATCTTTGCCTCCTCTATCAAAATGTAAAACTAAACAGAAAACGATTAACAAGAATTCAGCTACCACTACTGCTAAAACTGTTCCTATAAATCTTGATATAGTGCCAAGTAAGCATGCCAAAAAAAGCATTTTAGCAAAAATGTTCCGCCACAGAGTCCTTCAAAATCTTATAAAAACAGGAGAGAAATCATGCACAACCCTCAAAACCTACCGTAGAAAATGAGTCTTAGAAGCTTTGATAGACAGTGCAATCCTTCTCAAAAGAAAGTTATTTATTCTAGTGTTAAACAAAATGAAACCACTAACAAAACGAATGACTAAACTACAAAAAAGACTTCTCAATAAATGAAATATCAACAAAAATAACTTCTTAAATATCTGTGAAGGTGAGTGGAGTCACACCACAAGCACAGAACCATATTTCAATGAAGAAGCATACAAACAAAAGCAAACAAATACAATTGCCATACATAGCAGTGGACGAGGTTATGAAAAAGTTAATAATACCATAATAGAACAAGAAATACTGGTTACAAAAATATCCCATGAAAACTTAAAATTACCTCTGCATTCAACCGAACCAGAATGTCTAGTATACAAATGGTCACGCACGTCAATGTGTAACATTCCCAAAAAATCTTTCAAGTCTTTACGCCAATTCCTCAATCAGTATGTGAAAGGCAAAGACAAAATCAAAATGAAACTACTGCAAAATATGGATACCTGTCCAGTGCACAAGTACACAGGACTACAAAGACATTCATTAGCCTGCATTCAAGGACCTATTTGCAAAACCACCTTCCATCATATCAAATTGATATCAACACATCATTGAACTATAAGAAATCTAGTCTATAAACTGTACTATGCTAAAAGTCCTGCTTTAGCACTAGCCAATTTAAATAACATTCTTCTACATGGTACAGCCAAAGACCTACTTGAAGAAATCGACTATATCCAGAAACAATATTTTGGAAGTGAAATCCACTTACACTATGCAATAGCTTTACAACAAACTAGCAACAATTCTATGCATGGCAACCTGCTATTACACACATACAAAAAAGAAATACTGAAATTTAAAGGTACATCTGCTGAAGTACCCAACCATGTGTGTTTATGTTGCCGCAGAACTTTTTATAAATGTAACACAAAAACTGTAGTCCTAACATACAAAATAGAAGACAATGAAGATTCTAAATGGTTTGAATTAACTCTCTACCTTATAACAGAAAACAAATACAAAATAACTGACCCCTTAATACTTTGCAGTTACTGCACTATAAAACTTGACAACAACCAAACTCCTTCACGTGCTATCACAAATAATTTGGAATTATTCCCACTACCAAAACCCCTACAACAACTCAATTTATATGAGAACATCATAATTCAAACAGTGCACCCCTTTCAAGCAATAATACGCCTTCAACCAAAAGCAGGACAATTACCTCCCTCTGAATTGGTGAAAGGCATTTGTGGCAAAGTAGTGTATTTACCATTAGATCTAAAACAAAATGTGCACACTCTGGGAGTGCAACGTCCAATGGAGCAATCTTTAATTATCTTAGTAAATAGTGTACCTACAAAAGACAAAAAAATTTGGTGACAACTTTTAGACTTACATAAAGTTAGACAAGCCTTGCAATATCTAAAAGACAATAATTAATACTACAAAGAAATTAATATTGAAGAAAACTTGAAGGAAACCACTGAAATAATTCAAGAGTCACCAGAAACTGGTCAATTTGAGCTTCTAGATCCTGCTACAGTATCCAATACTTTAGACCATTATACAATTCATCCATTGCACTCTAATGACACCGTAGAAGATGCACTAGAAACATACCAAATGCAACAAACAAAAGGATCAACAATCAGCATATGGGAACCTACTGGAAAAGGAGGAAGGTACGATGATAGACCTATTCAAATAACAGCATCAGAATACTGCTCATTACGGATGTATTCTGAAGATCCCAGATTTAGACAAAATGTGGAATACATATTCCACCTACTCTTTGAAAGTGAACTAGCAACTCTATGTTACAGAGTTGCACACATATTAAAATCAGGAACCCACTTTCAAAATATGTCAGCTACACAATTACAAAAAGTGCAAGAAAAAGATGAGGTTTTACAATCAAGTATTACAAATCTATTAGCAAACATGCGTGGTACTAAAGAGTACTGGTTCCGACGTCATGGAGATGTATGTTGTATGATAAGAAACCTTGGCCCACTCACTTGGTTTGTTACATGAAGTTGTGCAGAATATGCATGGGATGATTTACATGATTTCCTACGCATATCAAACAAAAACAAAACAAACATAGATATACTAACACCTGGAGAACTTTGTTCTCAAGATCCTGTTAATGTTTCAAGATATTTTCATCATCGCTTCATTGCTATGCTACACTTTATTTGTAATAAAACTGCTCCTACACTCGGACAAGTGCAAGACTTCTTTTGGAGAAAAGAATACCAAGCCAGAGGAGCACCACATATCTACATGCTTTTATGGATTAAAGATGCACCTAAATTTGGTCAAGACAATGATGCCACTGTGTTACAGTTTATCGAAAAATATGTCACTTGTGAAATTCCATCGGAAGCAACAAATAGCGATCTTCATGCACAAATTTTACAATTTCAAAGACACAAATGTGGCAAATATTGTCATTGCAAATACAAAAACAAAGGGAAATACTACACCTCACCTCAGATTACAAGAAGTACTCAAAACAAACTACAAAGAGCTCTTTGGAGGAAAACACATTATTGTTTTCGGATATCTTCTTCAATTGACACCAGTGAAAGGTCATCCTATTTTTAAAACCTTAGGATACAAACTCTGCCGTAAAACTGTTGGCAGCATAGGAAATGTCAACCTTTGGCAACATTTCCAATACAGAGAATTAACAGAATCTCACTTACTTAAAAAGTATTAGAGTTGGTATACTATCTCAAGAAGCACAAACAATATTGAAAACCCAGCACATTCATGCACTTTATAGCGATAACGCATGTGCTACGGATGTTATGGAACAATTAGCACACACAAATATCAATTGTATGGCTTTAATGCCAACTCTTGCAAGCTGTTCCAAATTCAATGAAACAATGTTGAAAAAAGAAATGCAACCAATAATTGAAATTAGCGCCACAGGCAAACTAGACGTACATGGTATGACACTACCCATGTGTGAGCAAGCCACAACAAGACTAAATAGTTTAGAACATTCAATCTCCAAGACAGCTGGGTTGGAAAAAATATTAAAATTATCCTTAAACCGTAGAGTAATGCTTAAACGTAACCTTGACGTGGATCAAGGACTAGTTAATGGAGCACTGGGTACAGTTGTTGGCTTTCAAACACACCCACATGACAAGAACATTCAGTTTGTCAATATTCTCTTTGAAGAACTTTCAATAGTGAAAAGGATAGGACGCTCAACAGCTCGATTCCTTTTCTTCAAAGACATGTATGTACGCAGAGAACAATTTTCTCTAACTCTTGCATACGCAGTCACCATTCATAAATCACAAGGTCTTACCCTAGATAAAGCATTGATGGATATTGGTAACACAGTCTTTAAAGAAGGCATGAGCTACGTAGCACTATCACGCTTATGTACACTTGACGGCCTATTTCTAATCAACTTTGATGCAAGTAAAGTAAATGCTGATATTCCTTGCATTTTAGAATACAATAGACTTCGTTCACTATACACCCCCCATCTAAAAACATATCGTGTCCACAAAAAGTAAAACGTTGTAAAAGAAAATTAGATCAAACAGAGATGCAACTGGATGTCACTGCAAATCCTCCAAAGAGAGTAAAAGAAACTAATACTTCATCAACTACCACAACCAAAGAAGAACCTATCACTCAAAGTAACTCAAGTACTTCTTCAAAGAAACAACACACATTCCGAAAAAATGACTTGGACACATATTTATCTGGTCCATTTAAATTTTCAAATATAACTGGTGTAAGTTGTTACGCAAATGTAGCAATGAATATTCTATTTCAATTACCAACAATTGTTGACAACATTTACTTACACATTACAGACCAATTGTGTTTGCAAATCTTAGTACTTCATAGAAACGCAACAAACAATCCTGACAACACGTTTAGTGTTCATGGAATAAGACAACAATTGGACTACTGTGCTGGAATGGTGAAATTCACTGTAAACTCACAGGAAGAACCACAATAATTTCTAATGTACCTACTACAAGTACTGGAAAACAAAAACATACCTATAAATGACATATTCCTGATTTCATACATGTGGAAACATACATGCACTCTCTGCAACAATGTGACACAGGAACAAATCCCCAATGAGTGCTTTGTGTATGTATCCATACCCAATTGTGAATCTGTTCCATTTCAGCAACTTGTACAAAATGCAAACCATGGTAGATTATGTACTACATGCAATTCGGATAATCGCTCCACCTTACTAATAGAAACACATAGTAAATACGTAATACTAATGCTTCTACGGTACAATGCAGATGGTACCAAAAACAACTGCAAGCTGACTGGATTCACACATGGTCAAGTATCACTTGGTAAGAAAACCTTCACAACAATAGGTATAATCTACCACACAGGATCCACAACCAATGCAGGTCACTATACTGCATATAAAAAAAAAATGTGGAGGGTTCGAATGTAATGATAGTACCATTACTCTAAAACAGAGATTACCAGCAAATCTTACAAACGCTTATTTAATCTTCTTAAAACCAAAATGTATTAACTAATCTGTACATTAACAAAACTTCAATTAAAAAACTATAAACTGTTAGAATATGCCAACAAGCATCTAACTGCTCCAAGATTCTACAACAACTAAACAGATAAATGAATACCACTAAATTATATTAAAAAATAAACAGTTAGAATACGCCAACTGGTATCAAACTGCCCCAAGATTTGCAATAACCAAACAGATAAATCAATAGCACTATATTATAAAAAAAAATAGACAGTTAGAATACACCAACTGGTATCTAACTGCTCCAAGATTTTACAATAGCCAAACAGACAAATCAATACCACTTTATTATAACAAAAAATAGACAGTTACAATATGCCAACAGGTATATAACTGGCTCAAGATTCTACAACAACTAAACAGATAAATGAATACAACTAAATTATATAAAAGAATAAACAGTTAGACTACACCAACTGGTATCTAACTGCCCCAAGATGTTACAATATCCCAACAGATAATCAATACCACTTCATTATAACAAAAAATGCACAGTTAGAATCTGCCAACAGGTATCTAACTGCTCCAAAAATCTGCAACAAGCCAACATGTAGAACATTAGCCATAAACAACAAGTGAACACTGAAAACAAACAAACAAATAGACTGTAGCATAACCAAACAAGTTTTTTTTAATCCAACATGGATATTTTTTTCCCACAGACCCAATGATTTTAGAAACAAACACAGAAACTGAGCAAATTGCACAGTACACTAGTTTGTAATCTACTAAATATGATGGTAAGGAAACTAACAATAGTAACATGATCTTTTCTTTTATCACAGAAATTAACAAGGAATATATGCACTCCAGTTACTAAACCAAACAGTAAGTATATTATAATAAGTACAACCATCGCAGAAAATCACACCCATAGTGGCTTTTAACTTTGGTGCTTATAAATTTGGTCTTGGCCATGCACCCAAGACTCTAGGCCCTGGCCACAACCACCACAGCAAATTACACCCATAGTGGCTTATAACTTTGGCGCTTATAAATTTGATCTTGGCCATGCACCCAAGACTCTAGGCCCTCGCCACAACCACCGCGGCATATCACACCCATAGACCACACCCATAGAATCAAACATTTTAACTATGCAATTGGGCACTTTTAATGTCCGCGAACAATATGAGTGTTCTTAGAACAATTTCAACTTGCCTATGAACAGTACGGACAGGTATAGTGTCCTCAGGACACCCCCATTTCGTTTATTTACAAACATTTCAGGACACCGCGTGTGTTCTAAGAACAGTTTCAACTTGCCTACGGACAATACAGACAGGTATAGCATCATCAGGACACCCCCATTTTGTTTATTTACGAACATCCCAGGGCACTTGATGAGATCTTATAACAATTTCAACTTGCCCATGAACAATACGGACAGCATCCTCAGGACACCCCCATTTTTTTATTTACGAACATTTCAGGATAACGCGTGTGTTCTTAGGACAGTTTCAACTTGCTTGCGAACAATATGGACAGGTATAGCGTCCTTAGAACACCCCCATTTTGTTTATTTACGAACATCGCAGGACACTTGATGTGTTCTTAGAACAATTTCAACTTGCCTACGGACAATACGGACAGGCATAGCATCCTCAGGACACCCCCATTTTGTTTATTGACGTACATCCAGGAAATGTGTTCTTAGAACAATTTCAACTTGCCTACGAACCATACGGATAGGCATAGTGTCCTCAGGACACCCCATTTAGTTTATTTACAAACATTTCAGGACACACATACTGTCCGTGGTCAGAAGGAACACAACAGGGTTGCCTGCCACCTAAATAAATACAACATTTAACCCATCTCTTACTCCCTCACTCTCCCCAAACAGTCTTACACGCCAACACACTTGACTAAATAGTATTTTTCCACCAAGTTTCACTGCGCTATCCGCGAATGTCTGCAAATACAAGATGGTGGGCGTGCCCAGAAAATCTGATGCACCACACGCCCCCAACCACCCACACAGCGAACACGTCCAATGTCGGCGGACACGACATATATCGCCCAGCCAATCAGGACCCTGTCCGCAGAGCGAACTTCTCATCCGCCGTGCCGGATGGGGTTTACTTCCGCGTTGGCGGCTTCTTCACGGTAGAGTGCGGGGTTAGTTTCCTCTCTGTGCAGGTCTAGTTGTTGCGTCCTGACGGCCGCCCGGAAGTATACATTCTGTTTACTTCCGGGTTACCGTTGCATTGCAACCCCCTTAGATTAGCGCTTCGCTCTCCTTTGGGTCAGACGCTGTTTTCCTCTTTCGGCTTTTTCTTTAGCCGACTTCTTTCGTACGCCTTTCTGGCGTCCTTTCCTCCTCTATCTCATTGCCTCGCTGCCTTCTAGCTTTTACTTTGCTTTCCACTTGGCCGGCGCTCTCTTCAGTGGCTTTCCTTCCCACTCTTTCTTTCTGGTTAGCCTACAACTTCCTCAAGGATTGCCAGCCTCTCCACCATCTTCGACCTACCTGTTACTACTACCATCTCCGGACCTCTTTCCATTCCTGGATCAACTTAAAGCGGAACTACATTATGGACAAAAAGGGTTTTTTCTGCCGTTCGGCTTTTTCCCTTTACTTACTCGCTGCTCGTGGGAACGAGGCCACAGGACTGCTGTTATAGCTAGCGGTCACTGTGGCTTCCTCTCGCGGCAGGCCCCCTCCACATAAAAAGGAAAAGGATTACCTTCATCAAAGGAACTTCAACCCAGAAGATTTGGATAACCTATCATCAGGTGAGGAGAGTGGGGAGGAAGGAGGACGAGAACCTCGTAGTCAGGACAGATTGCAACGCCAAGACAAGATGTCGGCAGAAGAACAGATCCAGGATCTGTGGAAGGCCTTTCAAGGCCTATCCCATGAACTACAGACTGTTAAAGCCGAAAATGCGATCCTTAAACAGATGGCTACCTCATGGGAAGCCTCCCGGCGGAATTGCCAGCTATGTCTCTCTCCTCCAGAAAATTTGATGGATCCCCAAAAAAGGTGAAGGAATTCTTGGAAGCTTGCATTGTGTACTTCTCTTTTAGACCTTGTTCATTTGCAACTGACCAAGCTAAGGTTGGTTTATTGATCTCAAATATGACAGGCAATGTACTGTCATGGGCTACCCCTCTTGTGACCAGTGCTAACCCTATCTTGCATGACTTCACGGGGTTTCAGACACTATTGAAACAGACTTTTGAGCAACCAGAATTAACGTTTACAGCCTGCGAAGGTCTATTAGATGTACGACAAGAGACTACCGACGCCCTTACTTATATATCCCGTTTCAAGACACTGGCCGCCGGTGCTGGTTGGCCAGAACAAGCTCAGTTTGCCATATTCAGAATAGGCTTAAAGGAGGAGATCGAAGTCGAGCTTGCTAGGTCTACTAGACCTCCAACATTTTCTGATTTACTCTCTTCTGTCTTACAAATAGAATACCGATTACAAGAGCGGCGCTCGGAACGCCGCAGACACCGTACAACGACTCAAGTTCCGGATTCCAGGACAGCTGCCACGTCTTTGCCCTCTTCCCCCCACTCACACGAAGACCCAATGCAGATAGGAGCCACCAGAGGTCCGTTGTCATCAGCAGAAAGGAGATGAAGAAGGGAAAAGGGACTTCGTGCATATTGTGGTTCGGAGCAGCATCTCCTTAAAGACTGTCTGGAAGTACCTACTAAGCGGCAGGGAAATGAGAATCCTCGGTACCAGTAGGGACTAGGTTCCGAGGGACACTTGATGATTCACACAGTCCCTATGTTTCGCTTTCTATCTCAGCTCCAAACACGCAAGAAGACTCCAGGCTTATGGTCATTCCTGTCCTTATCAATCTACCCGCAAAGACCGTGGAAACTTTAGCTCTCCTGGATTGCTGAGCAGCGGGAAATTTTGTGGACATACTGTGGGCAGAAAAGGTGGGTCTTCGCCGATTAGTCCACAATCATAACCAGAAGGTGGAAGGTGTGGATGGTTCCCCCATTTCGTCGGGACCCATAACAAATACTACTGAAGAACTCACAATCACCATTCTTCAACACTCGGAGTCCATCAAGTTCAACATAATACGAGCTGCCCATTTTACCATTATCCTCGGTATTACTTTGCTACGGAAGAATAATCCTCAGATAAACTGGACCAACAATCAGCTAAGTTTTAGCTCTTCATACTGTCAACTTCATTGCTTTCCTGTTACAGCTAAAGACGAGGTTTATGCCATGACAAAATACTCAAGCAATCTTGTGGGCATACATGCTCTACCTCAGTTTTGTACACATTACCAGGAAGTCTTTACGGAAAGAAGGCCTGCTACTTTGCCTCCACATAGGCCGGAAGATTGCAAGATCGACCTGGAGCCTAATGCTTTAGTTCCATTCGGTCGAATATTTTCTCTTACTCAGGCGGAAAGACAGGTCCTCAAAGACTATTTGGAGAAAAACATGCAAAACGGTCTCATGCAACCCTCAAGGTCTCCTGCTTGGGCTTCATTATTCTTCCTAAAAAAGAGAGATTCCTCAGAACTCTGCCCCTGCATCGACTATAGGGGTCTAAATAAAGTAACAATCCGGGACCGTTACCCTATGCCGTTGATAACCAAAATCATAGAAGCTGTGTAAGGAGCCAACATTTTCACTAAATTTGATCTTCGTAATGCTTATCACTTACTTCACATTGCTGAAGGCGATGAGTGGAAAACGTTTTCCGTACCCCATTCGGGTTATACGAGTACCGGGTCATGCCGTTTGGGCTTGTTAGTGCACCGGCTGTGTTTCAGTGGTTTATGGACCGAGTGTTTTCAGATCTACTTTCGGTTTCAGTCGTCGTCTATCTAGATGACATCTTGATATTCTCATCCCATGTAACTTATCATACTCGACACGTCCTGCAAGTACTGGAACGTCTCCAAAGATATGAGCTCCTTGTCAAACCAGAAAAATGTAAGTTTGCAGTATCCTCGGTACCTTATTTATGTTACATTCTCTAAAAAAAAGATGGTATTGCTACGGATCCTGGCAAGATTTCGGCTATTATTGAATTGCCTTCACCCACAAATATCAAGGAAGTCCAAAGATTTCTGGGTTTGTCAAATGTTTACAGGAGATTCATTCAAAACTTTTCTGAGATTGTTCTTCCCATCACCAGACTACTTAAAAAGAGTTCAGGCCCATTCAAATGGTCGCCAGAAGCAGAAAACAGTTTTGTTCATTTAAAACAGATGTTCTGTTCAGCTCCCATTCTTCAACCCCCTAATCAAGAAGTACAGTTTACAGTCGAGACTAATGCTTCGGCTTCTGCCATAGGAGCGGTTCTGCTTTAAACGCACGACGGAGTGGAACATCCGGTAGCATACCTCTCGAAAACACTGTCCTCTAGTCAACTGAATTATTCAGTACTAGAGAAGGAGCTACTTGCTATTAAACAGGCTTGTGAAGAATGGCGACATCTACTTTTAGGAGCACATCATCAGTTTCTCATTCACACAGATCATAAGAATTTATGAGTCCTACAGAACATGGACTGTGTTAACTCACGACAAGCCCGATGGGCATACTTCTTCGCCCAATACAACTTTCTTATCACCTACTTACCTGGAACGAATAATAAAGTAGCGGATGCATTATCTAGAAAAGTGACTGTCAGCGAAGGAGAAGCCCTTCTAAGGGAACCCATGTTCCAAAGAAACAGGATACTTGGAATTACGGCAACATTTTTTCAGGAGATCAAGACCGCTCAAGCTGTCGAAAGGCCTAAATTATTACAACAGGACAGTTATACTTACACTGACAAAGGTGGCTTGCTTTTTTATGGTACTCAGTTGTACATTCCTTCCGGAATGTGGCGACAAAAGATTATCAGTTGGTGTCACGATCTACCCACTGCAAGACACAGAGGAGTGCAGAACACTACAGATCTAGTTGCTAGATCATTCTTTTGGCCAGGACTCAGAAAAGATGTTAGGGAGTATCTGAAGGCATGCCCGGTGTGTGCCACTGCCAAATACCCTTCTGGTAAACCGTTAGGACTGCTTACCCAATGTGAGATACCTACATGTCCGTGGGGCTTGATTTCAACCGATTTGATTGTCGATTTGCCAGTTTCTAGCAGTTGTACCTGCATTATGGTGACGATTGACTCTTTCACCAAATTGGCTAATTTTTACCCGTTAATCGGATTACCTACAGCAACTGAGATGGCAGAAACCTTTGCTAAGGACATATTACAGTTACACGGCCTTCCAGACAAGATCATCTCTGACAGAGGAAGTCAATACATCTCTAAATTTTGGAAAGCCCTCTGTTCTCGAGTTGGTACTGAAAGAGCATTATCCTCGGGGTTTCATCCTCAGTCCAATGGCCAGACGGAATGACTGAATGCCACATTAGAACAGTATTTACGATGCTACAGCAACAGATACCAAGATAACTGGGTTTCATTACTTCCAACAGCGGAGTTCACGTATAACAATTCAAAACATTTTGCCACGGGTCACACTCTGTTTTTCTGTACATACGGTGTACATCCAAGGTCTTTTCTTCCCACTCTTCCTGTTCCTACTAATTCTCCTACTGCCGAAGCTGTTCTCGAGTCTATTCGAGAGACACACCATTCAGCCGGACAGTGTCTAGAAGAGAGTAGAAGAAAGATAAAAACTCAAGCAGACAAGCACCGCAAGAACTGTCCTACTTGGGAGAAAGGTGACAGAGTATGGCTTTCTACCAGATACCTACCCAGATGGGTTCATCCATCCAAACTGTCTCCCCGTTTCTTGGGTCCTTTTTCTATACTCTCTAAGATGAACCCTGTTTCCTACAAGCTTGACCTCTCTCCTCATCTTCGTCGTATCCATCCGGTTTTTCACTCTTCTCTTCTCAAACCTTTTGTCTCAGATTCTTTTGAGAGGTCAATTCCCAAGCAGATTCATGCTCATCCCGACGGGACGGGCGAATATGAAGTCTCCACTATCCGGGATTCACGGTATTACCGGGGACGCTTGGAATACTTGGTTTTGTGGAAGGGTTACCCAGATTCGGAGGACTCTTCGGAACCAGCTTTTCATGTCCAAGCTCCCCGGTTGCTGAGCCGTTTTCACCGGTTACACCCTGGTAAACATGGGTCCCTTAGCACTGGAGGGGGGCATACTGTCATCCGCCGTGCCGGATGGGGTTTACTTCCGCGTTGGCGGCTTCGTCACGGGGGAGTGCAGGGTTAGTTTTCTCTCTGTGCAGGTCTGGTTGTTGAGTCCTGACGGCTGCCGAGAAGTATAAATTCTGTTTATTTCTGGGTTACCGTTGCGTTGCAACCCCCTTAGATTAGCGCTTCGCTCTCCTTTGGGTCAGACGCTGTTTTCCTCATGCGGCTTTTTCTTTAGCCGACTTCTTTCATATGCCTTTCTGGCGTCCTTTCCTCCTCTATCTCATTGCCTCGCTGCCTTCTTTTACTTTGCTTTCCACTTGGCCAGCGCTCTCTTCAGTGGCTTTCCTTCCCACTCTTTCTTTCTGGTTAGCCTACAACTTCCTCAAGGATTGCCAGCCTCTCTACCATCTTCCACCTACCTGTTACTACTACCATCTCCGGACCGCTTTCCATTCCTGGATCCACTTCGAGCGGAACTACACTATGGGCAAAAAGGGTTTTTTCTGCCGTTCGGCTTTTTCCCTTTACTTCCTGGCTGCTCGCGGGAACAAGGCCACAGGACTGCTGTTATAGCTAGCGGTCACTGTGGCTTTCTCTCGCGGCAGGCCCCCTCCACATAAAAAGGAAAAGGATTACCTTCATCGAAGGAAGTTCAACCCAGATGATTTGGATAACCTATCATCAGGTGAGGAGAGTGGGTAGGAAGGAGGGCGAGAACGTCCTAGTCAGGACACGAACAGGGAAGTGTGCCCGCGGACCGAACTTAGATATCACTAATTTTTTTGTGACCTACTTTTTGGTCATTAAAAAAAAACTACTGGATGGATTTTCACCAAATTTGCAAAAGCACACTTTCGGGACCAAGCCGCTGCTCCTGGTCCAAATTTGGTGAAAATCCATCCAGCGGTTTGGGCTGTAGGCGTGAGCTAAGTTTTTTCCCCATTCAGTCTATGGGAAAAAAAGAAGTTTTGGGAGCCCGCTTATAACTTTGCCCCTCTGGACCAAACCTCACCAAACTTTGCAAACAAATTCAGAGTGACCCATATACTTTTTTTGCAAAGTTTGTTGAGGATTCGTCCAGGGGGAGCGAAGTTATAGGCCACCCAAAAAGGGTGCTTCCTATGGAAACAGCAACTTAACCATAATTACACAGCCACTACCGGGCTCATGCCCCGTATCTCCCTCCTGTCTCCCACCCCCCGCTCATGCCCCATGTCTCTCCCTACTGTACCCCCCACCCCCCGTGTCTCCCTCATGATCCCCCCACCCCCGCTCATGCCCAGTATCTCCCTCGTGTCCCTCCGCCCATGCCCCGTGTTTCCCTCATGATCCCCCCACCCCCGCTCATGCCCGTGTCTCCCCTGTTCCCCCCAGCCCCCGGTCATGCCCCGTGTCTCCCTCCTGTTGCCCCCCACCCCCCGCTCATGTCCCGTGTCTGCCCTGTTCCCCCCAACCCCCGCTCATACCCTGTGTCTCTCTTGTGTTGCCCCCACCCCCCGCTCATGCCCCATGTCACCCTCATGTTGTCCCCCACCCCCGCTCATGCCCCGTGTCTCCCTCGTGTTACCCCCATCCCCCGTTCATGCCCTGTGTCTCCCTCCTGTACCCCCCACCCTCCACTCATGCCCCGTGTCTGCCCTGTTCCCCCAACCCCCCGCTCATGCCCCGTGTCTCCCCTGTTCCCCCCCGCCCCCGCTCATGCCCCGTGTATCCCCTATTCCACCCCCCGCTCATGCCCTGTGTCTCCCTCGTGTTACCCCCCAGGCCCCTTCATGCCCCGTGTCTCCCTCCTGTTCCCCCACCCCCGCTCATGCCCCGTGTCTCCCTCGTGTTGCCCCCACCCCCGCTCATGCCCCGTGTCTCCCTCGTGTTGCCCCCCACGCCCAGCTCATGACCCGTGTCTCCCTCGTGTTGCCCCACACATATGCCCCGTGTCTCCCTCGTGTTGCCCCTCCACCCCCCGCTCATGCCCCGTGTCTCCCTCTTATACCCCCACCCCCCGCTCATGCCCCATGTCTCCCTCCTCTACCCCCATCCCCCGCTCATGTCCCATGTCTCCCTCCCATCCCCCGCTCATGTCCCGTGTCTCCCTCCTATACCCCCACCCCCCGCTCATGCCCCATGTCTCCCTCCTCTACCCCATCCCCCGTTCATGCCCTGTGCCTCCCTCCTGTACCCCCCACCCTCCACTCATGCCCCGTGTCTGCCCTGTTCCCCCCACCCCCCGCTCATGCCCCGTGTCTCCCCTGTTCCCCCCGCCCCCGCTCATGCCCCGTGTATCCCCTATTCCACCCCCCGCTCATGCCGTGTCTCCCTCGTGTTACCCCCAGCCCCCTTCATGCCCCGTGTCTCCCTCCTGTTCCCCCCACCCCTGCTCATGCCCCGTATCTCCCTCGTGTTGCCCCCACCCCCGCTCATGCCCCGTGTCTCCCTCGTGTTGCCCCCCACGCCCAGCTCATGACCCGTGTCTCCCTCGTGTTGCCCCACACATATGCCCCGTGTCTCCCTCGTGTTGCCCCCCACCCACCACTCATGCCTGTGTCTCCCTCCTGTTCCCCCCCAGCTCATGCCCCGTGTCTCCCTCCTGTTCCCCCCACCCCCCACTCATGCCCCGTGTCTCCCCTTTTCCCCCCATCCCCACCCCGGTCATGCCCCATGTCTCTCTCCTATTGCCCCCCACCCCCCGCTCATGCATTGTGCCTGCCCTGTTCCCCCCAAACCTGCTCATGCTCTGTGTCTCCCT
This sequence comes from Ambystoma mexicanum, assembly GCF_040938575.1. Lineage (NCBI taxonomy): Eukaryota > Metazoa > Chordata > Amphibia > Caudata > Ambystomatidae > Ambystoma > Ambystoma mexicanum. Next base: position 144,940,961 of record NC_090937.1, read on the forward strand.
TGTGTTGCCCCCTCCCCACTCATGACCTGTGTCTCCCTCGTGTTGCCCCCACCCCCTGCTCATGCCCTGTGTCTCACTCGTGTTACCCCTCACCCCCGCTCATACCCCGTGTCTCCCCTGTTCTGCCCCTCCCCCGCTCATGCCCATTGTTTCCCTCGTGTTACCCCCCACCCCCTGCTCATGCCCCCTGTCTCCCTCCTGTTCCCCCCACCCCCTGCTCATGCCCCGTGTTTCCCTCGTGTTCCCCTCCACCCCCCGCTCATGTCCCGTGTCTCCCTCGTGTTGCCCCCCACCCCCCGCTCATGACCCGTGTCTCCCTTGTGTTGCCCCTCCCACCTCCTGCTCATGCCCCATGTCTCCCTCGTGTTGCCCCCCACCCCCTGTTCATGCCCCGTGTCTCCCTTGTTTTACCCCCCAGCCCCGCTCATGCTAAGTGTCTCCCTCCTGTACCCCTACCCCCCACTCATGCCCCGTGTCTCCCTCCTGTACCCCCCACCCCCTGCTCATGTTCCGTGTCTCCCTCCTGTACCCCCCACCCCTCGCTCATGTCCCATTTCTGCTCTGTTCCCCCACCCCCCGCTCATGCCCCGTGTCTTGCAACGGTTCCCCCAACCCCGCTCACACCCCGTGTCTCCCTCCTGTTCCCCCACCCCCCACTCATGCCCCGTGCCTCCTTCATTTTACCCCCACCCACGCTCATGCCCTGTGTTTCCCTATTGTTGCCCCTCACCGCCCACTGTTACCCCTTGTCTCCCGTGTTCCCCCCACCCCCCGGTCATGCCCCATGTCTCCCCTGTTCCACCCCACCCCTCACTCATGCCCTGTGTCTCCCCTGTTGCTCCCACCCCCTGGTCATGGCCCACGTCCCTCTTGTTCCCCCCACCCCCCACTCATGCCCCTTGTCTCCTCTGTTCCACCCCACCCCCTGCTCATGTTCCGTGTCTCCCTCCTGTACCCCCCACCCCTCGCTCATGTCCCATTTCTGCCCTGTTCCCCCACCCCCCGCTCATGCCCCGTGTCTTGCAACTGTTCCCCCAACCCCACTCACACCCCATGTCTCCCCTCCTGTTCCCCCACCCCCCACTCATGCCCCGTGCCTCCTTCATTTTACCCCCACCCACACTCATGCCCTGTGTTTCCCTATTGTTGCCCCTCACCGCCCACTGTTACCCCTTGTCTCCCGTGTTCCCCCCACCCCCCGGTCATGCCTCATGTCTCCCCTGTTCCACCCCACCCCTCACTCATGCCCTGTGTCTCCCCTATTGCTCCCACCCCCTGGTCATGGCCCACGTCCCTCTTGTTCCCCCCACCCCCCACTCATGCCCCTTGTCTCCTCTGTTCCACCCTACCCCCCGCTCATGCCCTGTGTCGCCCCTGCTCCCCCCACCCCCCGCTCATGCCCCGTGTCCTCTCCTGTTGCTACCCACCCCCCGCTCATGCCCCGTGTCTCTCTCCTGTTTCCCCCCGCTCATGCCCCGTGTCTCCCTCGTGTTACCCCCATGCCCTGCTTATGCCCCGTGTCTCCCTCCTGTTTCCCCCACCCCCCGCCTCTCTCTCCTGTTCCCCCCACCCCCTGCTCATGCCTCGTGTCTCCCCTGTTCCCCCCACCCCTGTTCATGCCCCTCGTCTCTCTCTTGTTCCCCCCACCCCCGCTCATGCCCCGTGTCTCCCTCCTGTGCACCCCACCCCCTGCTCATGCTTCGTGTCTCCCTCCTGTTCCCCCACCCCCTGCTCATGCCCCGTGTTTCTCTCCTGTTGCTCCCCGCCCCCCCTCTCATGCCCTGTGTCTCCCTCCTGGTACCCACCACCCCCTGCTCATGTCCCGTGTCTGATTCGTGTTGCCCCCACACCCCGCTCATGCCCCGTGTCTCCCTCGTGTTGCCCCCCACTGCCGATCATGCCCCATGTCTCCCTCGTGTTTACCCCAAACCCCAGCTCATGCCCCGTGTCTCACTCTTGTTCCCCCACCCCCCGCTCATACCCCGTGTTTCCCTCATGTTCCCCACCCCCGCTCATGACCGGTGTCTCCCTCGTGTTGCCCCCCATCCCCCACTCATGACCCGTGTCTCCCTCGTGTTGCCCCCCACCACCTGCTCATGCCCCGTGTCTCCCTTGTTTTGCCCCCCAACCCCGCTCATGCCCCGTGTCTCCCTCGTGTTACACCCCACCCCCCGCTCATGCCCCATGTCTCCCTGTTCTTCCGCTCCCCCGCTCATGCCCCTTGTTTCCCTCGTGCTACCCCCACTCCCTGCCCCATGTTTCCCTCCTGTTCCCCCCACCCCCCGCTCATGCCCCATGTTTCCCTTGTGTTGCCCCCACCCCCGCTCATGAGCCGTGTCTCCCTCATGTTGGCCCCCACCCCCGCGCATGCCCCGTGTTTCCCTTGTGTTGCCCCCCACCCCCCGCTCATGCCCTGTGTCTGCCCTGTTCCCCCCACCTCCCGCTCATGCCCTGTGTCTCCCTTGTGTTGCCCCAGCCCCCGCTCATGCCCCGTGTCTCCCTCGTGTTGCCACCCACCCTCCGCTCATGCCCCGTGTCTCCCTCGTGTTGCCCCACACCCCCCGCTCATGCCCCGTGTCTCCCTCGTGTTACCCACCACCACCCGCTCATGCCCTGTGTCTCCCTCGTGTTGCCCCCACCCCTCGCTCATGCCCTGTGGCTCCCTCATGTTGCCCCCCACCCCCCGCTCATGCCCTGAGTCTCCCTCGTGTTGCCCCATACCACCCATTCATGCCCCGTGTCTCCCTTGTGTTACTCCCCACCCCCCGCTCATGCCCCTTATCTCCCTCCTGTACTCCCCACCCCCGCTCATGCCCCGTGCATGCCCTGTTCCCCCCCACCCCCGCTCATGCCCCATGTCTCCCCTGTTCCCCCCACTCCCCGCTCATGCCCTGTGTCTCACCGTTTCCCCATCCCCGCTCATGCCCCGTGTTTCCCTCATGATACCCCCCACCCCCTGCTCATGCCCCGTGTCTCCCTCCTGTTCCCTCACCCCCCGCTCATGCCCCGTGTTTCCCTCGTGTTTCCCACACCCCCCAATCATGACCCGTGCCTCCCTTGTGTTGCCCCCCACCCCCGCTCATGACCCGTTTCTCCCTCGTGTGGCCCCCCAGCCCCCGCTCATGCCCTGTGTCTCCCTCGTGTTACCCCCCACTCAGGACCCATGTCTCCCTCCTTTTCAACCCCCCTGCTCACGCCCCTTGTCTCCTTTATTCCCCCCTACCCCCGCTCATGCCCCATGTCTCCCCTGTTCCCCCCACTCCCCACTCATGGCCCCGTGTCTCTCCCCTGTTGCCCCCTCCTCCCGCTCATGCCCCGTGTCTATCTCCTGTTTCCACCTGCTCATGCCCCTTGTCTCCCTCGTGTTACTTCCCACCTCCCGCTCATGCCCTGTGTTTCCCTCGTGTTCCCCCCATCCCCGCTCATGCCCCGTGTCTCCCTCGTGTTGCCCCCACCCCTCGCTCATGCCCTGTGGCTCCCTCATGTTGCCCCCCACCCCCCGCTCATGCCCTGAGTCTCCCTCGTGTTGCCCCATACCACCCATTCATGCCCCGTGTCTCCCTTGTGTTACTCCCCACCCCCCGCTCATGCCCCTTATCTCCCTCCTGTACTCCCCACCCCCGCTCATGCCCCGTGCATGCCCTGTTCCCCCCCACCCCCGCTCATGCCCCATGTCGCCCCTGTTCCCCCACTCCCCGCTCATGCCCTGTGTCTCACCGTTTCCCCATCCCCGCTCATGCCCCGTGTTTCCCTCATGATACCCCCCACCCCCTGCTCATGCCCCGTGTCTCCCTCCTGTTCCCTCACCCCCCGCTCATGCCCCGTGTTTCCCTTGTGTTTCCCACACCCCCCAATCATGACCCGTGCCTCCCTTGTGTTGCCCCCCACCCCCGCTCATGACCCGTTTCTCCCTCGTGTGGCCCCCCAGCCCCCGCTCATGCCCTGTGTCTCCCTCGTGTTACCCCCCACTCAGGACCCATGTCTCCCTCCTTTTCAACCCCCCTGCTCACGCCCCTTGTCTCCTTTATTCCCCCCTACCCCCGCTCATGCCCCATGTCTCCCCTGTTCCCCCCACTCCCCACTCATGCCCCGTGTCTCTCCCCTGTTGCCCCCCTCCTCCCGCTCATGCCCCGTGTCTATCTCCTGTTTCCACCTGCTCATGCCCCTTGTCTCCCTCGTGTTACTTCCCACCTCCCGCTCATGCCCTGTGTTTCCCTCGTGTTCCCCCCATCCCCGCTCATGCCCCGTGTCTCCCTCGTGTTGCCCCCCACTCCCTGCTAATGCCCCGTGTCTCCCTCGTGTTCCCCCCATCCCCGCTCATGCCCCGTGTCTCCCTCGTGTTGCCCCCCACTCCCTGCTAATGCCCCGTGTCTCCCTCATGTTGCCCCCACCCCCGCTCATGCCCAGTGTCTCCCTCGTGTTACCCCCCACTCCCCTGCTCATGCCCCTTGTCTGCACTGTTCCCCCCACCCCCGCTCATGCCTCGTGTCTCTCTTGTGTTGACCCCACCCCCCGCTCAAGCCCCGTGTCTCCCTCGTGTTGCCCCCCACCCCCCGCTCATGCCCCGTGTCTCCCTGCTCTCCCCCCAGCCCGCTCATGCCCCATGTCTGCCCTGTTCCCCCCACCCCCCGCTCATGCCCTGTGTCTCCCCTGTTCCCCCACTCCCCGCTCATGCCCTGTGTCTCCCCTGTTCCCCCCACCCCCCCCTCATGCCCCGTGTTTCCATTGTGTTACCCCCCACCCCCCGCTCATGCCCCATGTCTCCCCTGTTCCCCCCACTCCCTGCTCATGCCTTGTGTCTCCCCTTTTCCCCCCACCCACCGCTCATGCCCCGTGTTTCCCTCATGTTACCCCCCACCTCCAGCTCATGCCCAGTGTTTCCCTTGTGTTCCCCCACCCCCCACTCATGACCTGTGTCTTCCTCGTGTTGCCCCTCCCGCTCATGACCCGTTTCTCCCTCATGTTGCCCCCCAGCCCCCGCTCATGCCCCGTGTCTCCCTCGTGTTACCCCCCACTCATGCCTCATGTGCCCCCCACACCCCGCTCATGCCCCGTGTCTCCCTCGTGTTTCCCCCCACTTCCGCTCATGCCCCATGTCTCCCTCGTGTTTACCCCAAACCCCAGCTCATGCCCCGTGTCTCACTCTTGTTCCCCCACCCCCCGCTCATACCTCGTGTTTCCCTCATGTCCCCCCACCCCCCGCTCATGCCACATGTTTCCCTTGTGTTCCCCCCACCCCCGCTCATGAGCCGTGTCTCCCTCATGTTGGCCCCACCCCTGCGCATGCCCCGTGTTTCCCTTGTGTTGCCCCCACCCCCCGCTCATGCCCTGTGTCTGCCCTGTTCCTCCCACCTCCCGCTCATGCCCTGTGTC